>NW_024609645.1:0-150000 GCF_018296145.1 Oncorhynchus tshawytscha
TAGAATAGTAAAGGGCCTACTGGTGTTAGAATAGTAAAGGGCCAGGTTTAGACCTACTAGTGTTAGAATAGTAAAGGGCCAGGTTTAGACCTATACCTACTAGTGTTAGAATAGTAAAGCCAGGGCCTACTAGTGTTAGAATAGTAAAGGGCCTACTGGTGTTAGAATAGTAAAGGGCCAGGTCTAGACCTACTAGTGTTAGAATAGTAAAGGGCCAGGTCTAGACCTACTAGTGTTAGAATAGTAAAAGGGCCTACTAGTGTTAGAATAGTAAAGGGCCTACAGTGTTAGAATAGTAAAGGGCCTACTAGTGTTAGTTAGAATAGTAAAGGGCCTACTAGTGTTAGAATAGTAAAGGGCCAGGTCTAGACCTACTAGTGTTAGAATAGTAAAGGGCCAGGTCTAGACCTACTAGTGTTAGACTGGTGTTAGTAAAGGGCTAGTGTTAGAATAGTAAAGGGCCTACTAGTGTTAGAATAGTAAAGGGCCTACTAGTGTTAGAATAGTAAAGGGCCAGGTCTAGACCTACTAGTGTTAGAATAGTAAAGGGCCAGGTCTAGACCTACTAGTGTTAGAATAGTAAAGGGCCTACTAGTGTTAGAGTAGTAAAGGGCCAGGTCTAGACCTACTAGTGTTAGAATAGTAAAGGGCCAGGTCTAGACCTACTAGTGTTAGAATAGTAAAGGGCCAGGTCTAAGGGCCAGGTCTAGACCTACTAGTGTTAGAATAGTAAAGGGCCAGGTTAGACCTACTAGTGTTAGAATAGTAAAGGGCCTACTGGTGTTAGAATAGTAAAGGGCCAGGTCTAGACCTACTAGTGTTAGAATAGTAAAGGGCCTACTGGTGTTAGTATAGTAAAGGACCAGGTCTAGACCTACTAGTGTTAGAATAGTAAAGGGCCAGGTCTAGACCTACTAGTGTTAGAATAGTAAAGGGCCAGGTCTAGACCTACTAGTGTTAGAATAGTAAAGGGCCAGGTCTAGACCTACTAGTGTTAGAATAGTAAAAGGCCAGGTCTAGACCTACTAGTGTTAGAATAGTAAAGGGCCAGGTAGAATAGTAAAGGGCCTACTAGTGTAGAATAGTAAAGGGCCTACTATAGTAAAGGGCCAGGTTTAGACCTACTAGTGTTAGAATAGTAAAGGGCCTACTAGTGTTAGAATAGTAAAGGGCCAGGTTTAGACCTACTAGTGTAAGAATAGTAAAGGCCCTACTGGTGTTAGTATAGTAAAGGGCCAGGTCTAGTCCTACTAGTGTTAGAATAGTAAAGGGCCAGGTCTAGACCGACTAGTGTTAGAATAGTAAAGGGCCTACTAGTGTTAGAATAGTAAAGGGCCTACTGGTGTTAGAATAGTAAAGACCAGGTCTAGACCTACTAGTGTTATAATAGTAAAGGGCCAGGTCTAGTCCTACTAGTGTTAGAATAGTAAAAGGGCAGGTCTAGACCTACTAGTGTTAGAATAGTAAAAGGGCAGGTCTAGACCTACTAGTGTTAGAATAGTAAAGGGCCAGGTCTAGACGTACTAGTGTTAGAATAGTAAGGGCCAGGTCTAGACCTAGTGTTAGAATAGTAAAGGGCCAGGTCTAGACCTACTGGTGTTAGAATAGTAGTAAAGGGCCAGGTCTAGACCTACTAGTGTTAGAATAGTAAAGGGCCAGGTCTAGACCTACTAGTGTTAGAATACTAGTGTTAGAATAGTAAAGGGCCTACTAGTGTTAGAATAGTAAAGGACCAGGTCTAGACCTACTAGTGTTAGAATAGTAAAGGGCCCTACTACTAGTGTTAGAATAGTAAAGGGCCAGGTCTAGACCTACTAGTGTTAGAATAGTAAAGGGCCTAGTGTTAGTATAGTAAAGGTCTAGACCTACTAGTGTTAGAATAGTAAAGGGACCTACTGGTGTTAGAATAGTAAAGGGCCAGGTTTAGACCTACTAGTGTTAGAATAGTAAAAAGGGCCTACTAGTGTTAGAATAGTAAAGGGCCAGGTTTAGACCTACTAGTGTTAGAATAGTAAAGGGCTACTAGGTCTAGTAAACCTACTAGTGTTAGAATAGTAAAGGGCCAGGTCTAGACCTACTAGTGTTAGAATAGTAAAGGGCCAGGTCTAGACCTACTAGTGTTAGAATAGTAAAGGGCCAGGTCTAGACCTACTAGTGTTAGAATAGTAAAATAGTTAGAACTAGTTAGAATAGGCCAGGTCTAGACCTACTAGTGTTAGAATAGTAAAGGGGGCCTACTAGTGTTAGAATAGTAAAGGGCCAGGTCTAGACCTACTAGTGTTAGAATAGTAAAGGGCCAGGTCTAGACCTACTAGTGTTAGATAGTAAAAGGTCTAGACCTACTAGTGTTAGAATAGTAAAGGGCCAGGTCTAGACCTACTAGTGTTAGAATAGTAAAGGGCCAGGTCTAGACCTACTAGTGTTAGAATAGTAAAGGGCCAGGTCTAGACCTACTAGTGTTAGAATAGTAAAGGGCCACCTAGTGTTAGAATAGTAAAGGGCCAGGTCTAGACCTACTAGTGTTAGAATAGTAAAAGTGTTAGAATAGTAAAGGGCCAGGTCTAGACCTACTAGTGTTAGAATAGTAAAGGGCCAGGTCTAGACCTACTAGTGTTAGAATAGTAAAGGGCCCAGGTTAGAATAGTAAAGGGCCTCTAGACCTAGTGTTAGAATAGTAAAGGGCCAGGTCTAGACCTACTAGTGTTAGAATAGTAAAGGGCCAGGTCTAGACCTACTAGTGTTAGAATAGTAAAGGGCCTACTGGTGTTAGAATAGTAAGGGCCTAGGTGTTAGAATAGTAAACCTACTAGTGTTAGAATAGTAAAGGGCCTACTAGTGTTAGAATAGTAAGGGGGCCACCTACTAGTGTTAGAATAGTAAAGGGCCAGGTCTAGACCTACTAGTGTTAGAATAGTAAAGGGCCAGGTCTAGACCTACTAGTGTTAGAATAGTAAAGGGCCTACTAGTGTTAGAATAGTAAAGGGCCAGGTCTAGACCTACTAGTGTTAGAATAGTAAAGGGCCAGGTCTAGACCTACTAGTGTTAGAATAGTAAAGGGCCAGGTCTAGACCTACTAGTGTTAGAATAGTAAAGGGCCAGGTCTAGACCTACTAGTGTTAGAATAGTAAAGGGCCAGGTCTAGACCTACTAGTGTTAGAATAGTAAAGGGCCTACTGGTGTTAGAATAGTAAAGGGCCAGGTCTAGACCTACTAGTGTTAGAATAGTAAAGGGCCAGGTCTAGACCTACTAGTGTTAGAATAGTAAAGGGCCTACTAGTGTTAGAATAGTAAAGGGCCAGGTCTAGACCTACTAGTGTTAGAATAGTAAAGGGCCTACTGGTGTTAGTATAGTAAAGGACCAGGTCTAGACCTACTAGTGTTAGAATAGTAAAGGGCCAGGTCTAGACCTACTAGTGTTAGAATAGTAAAGGGCCAGGTCTAGACCTACTAGTGTTAGAATAGTAAAGGGCCAGGTCTAGACCTACTAGTGTTAGAATAGTAAAGGGCCTACTGGTGTTAGTATAGTAAAGGGCTACTAGTGTTAGAATAGTAAAGGTCTAGTAAAGGGCCTACTAGTGTTAGAATAGTAAAGGGCCAGGTCTAGACCTACTAGTGTTAGAATAGTAAAGGGCCTACTAGTGTTAGAATAGTAAAGGGCCTACTAGTGTTAGAATAGTAAAGGGCCTACTAGTGTTAGAATAGTAAAGGGCTTACTAGTGTTAGAATAGTAAAGGGCTTACTAGTGTTAGAATAGTAAAGGGCCAGGTCTAGACCTACTAGTGTCAGAATAGTAAAGGGCCAGGTCTAGACCTACAAGTGTTAGAATAGTAAAGGGCTTACTAGTGTTAGAATAGTAAAGGGCTTACTAGTGTTAGAATAGTAAATGGCCAGGTCTAGACCTACTAGTGTTAGAATAGTGAAGGGCCTACTGGTGTTAGATTAGTAAAGGGCCATGTCTAGACCTACTAGTGTTAGAATAGTAAAGGGCCAGGTATAGACCTACTAGTGTTAGAATAGTAAACGGCCTACTGGTGTTAGTATAGTAAAGGACCAGGTCTAGACCTACTAGTGTTAGAATAGTAAAGGGCCAGGTTTAGACCTACTAGTGTTAGAATAGTAAAGGGCCTACTGGTGTTAGAATAGTAAAGGGCCAGGTCTAGACCTACTAGTGTTAGAATAGTAAAGGGCCAGGTTTAGACCTACTAGTGTAAGAATAGTAAAGGGCCAGGTCTAGACCTACTTGTGTTAGAATAGTAAAGGGCCTACTAGTGTTAGAATAGTAAAGGGCCTACTAGTGTTAGAATAGTAAAGGGCTTACTAGTGTTAGAATAGTAAAGGGCTTACTAGTGTTAGAATAGTAAAGGGCTTACTAGTGTTAGAATAGTAAAGGGCCAGGTTTAGACCTACTAGTGTTAGAATAGTAAAGGGCCAGGGTTAGACCTACTAGTGTTAGAATAGTAAAGGGCCTACTGGTGTTAGTATAGTAAAGGGCCAGGTCTAGACCTACTAGTGTTAGAATAGTGAAGGGCCTACTGGTGTTAGAATAGTAAAGGGCCATGTCTAGACCTACTAGTGTTAGAATAGTAAAGGGCCAGGTCTAGACCTACTAGTGTTAGAATAGTAAAGGGCCTACTAGTGTTAGAATAGTAAAGGGACCTACTAGTGGTAGAATAGTAGGGCCTACTAGTGTTAGAATAGTAAAGGTCTAGCCTACTAGTGTTAGAATAGTAAAGGGCCAGGTTTAGACCTACTAGTGTTAGAATAGTAAAGGGCCTACTAGTGTTAGAATAGTAAAGGGCCTACTAGTGTTAGAATAGTAAAGGGCCAGGTCTAGACCTACTAGTGTTAGAATAGTAAAGGGCCATGTCTAGACCTACTAGTGTTAGAATAGTAAAGGGCCAGGTCTAGACCTACTAGTGTTAAATAGTAAAGGGCCTACTAGTGTTAGAATAGTAAAGGGCCAGGTCTAGACCTACTAGTGTTAGAATAGTAAAGGGCCAGGTCTAGACCTACTAGTGTCAGAATAGTAAAGGGCCAGGTCTAGACCTACAAGTGTTAGAATAGTAAAGGGCTTACTAGTGTTAGAATAGTAAAGGGCTTACTAGTGTTAGAATAGTAAATGGCCAGGTCTAGACCTACTAGTGTTAGAATAGTGAAGGGCCTACTGGTGTTAGATTAGTAAAGGGCCATGTCTAGACCTACTAGTGTTAGAATAGTAAAGGGCCAGGTCTAGACCTACTAGTGTTAGAATAGTAAAGGGCCAGGTCTAGACCTACTAGTGTTAGAATAGTAAAGCCTACTAGGCCTACTAGTGTTAGAATAGTAAAGGGCCAGGTCTAGACCTACTAGTGTTAGAATAGTAAAGGGCCTACTGGTGTTAGAATAGTAAAGGGCCTACTAGTGTTAGAATAGTAAAAAGGGCCTACTAGTGTTAGAATAGTAAAGGGCCAGGTCTAGACCTACTAGTGTTAGAATAGTAAAGGGCCAGGTCTAGACCTACTAGTGTTAGAATAGTAAAGGGCCAGGTAGAATAGACCTACTAGTGTTAGAATAGTAAAGGGCCTACTAGTGTTAGAATAGTAAAGGGCCTACAGTGTTAGAATAGTAAAGGGCCTACTAGTGTTAGAATAGTAAAGGGCCAGGTTTAGACCTACTAGTGTTAGAATAGTAAAGGGCCAGGTCTAGACCTACTAGTGTTAGAATAGTAAAGGGCCCTACTAGTGTTAGAATAGTAAAGGGCCTACCAGTGTCTAGACCTACTAGTGTTAGAATAGTAAAGGGCCTACTAGTGTTAGAACCTACTAGTGTTAGAATAGTAAGGGCCAGGTCTAGACCTACTAGTGTTAGAATAGTAAAGGGCCAGGTCTAGACCTACTAGTGTTAGAATAGTAAAGGGCCTAGGTCTAGAATAGTAAAGGGCCTACTAGTGTTAGAATAGTAAAGGGCCAGGTCTAGACCTACTAGTGTTAGAATAGTAAAGGGCCTACTAGTGTTAGAATAGTAAAGGGCCAGGTCTAGACCTACTAGTGTTAGAATAGTAAAGGCCAGGTCTAGACCTACTAGTGTTAGTATAGTAAAGGACCAGGTTTAGACCTACTAGTGTTAGAATAGTAAAGGGCCTACTGGTGTTAGAATAGTAAAGGGCCAGGTCTAGATCTACTAGTGTTAGAATAGTAAAGGGCCAGGTCTAGACCTACTAGTGTTAGAATAGTAAAGGGCCTACTAGTGTTAGAATAGTAAAGGGCTTACTAGTGTTAGAATAGTAAAGGGCTTACTAGTGTTAGAATAGTAAAGGGCTACTAGTGGTAGAATAGTAAAGGGCCTACTAGTGTTAGAATAGAGGGCCTACTAGTGTTAGAATAGTAAAGGGCCAGGTCTAGACCTACTAGTGTTAGAATAGTAAAGGGCCTACAGTGTTAGAATAGTAAACCTACTAGTGTTAGAATAGTAAAGGGCCTACTAGTGTTAGAATAGTAAAGGGCCAGGTCTAGACCTACTAGTGTTAGAATAGTAAAGGGCCTACCAGGTTTAGTATAAAGGGCCAGGTCTAGACCTACTAGTGTTAGAATAGTAAAGGGCCAGGTCTAGACCTACTAGTGTTAGAATAGTAAAGGGCCAGTCTAGACCTACTAGTGTTAGAATAGTAAAGGGCCAGGTCTAGACCTACTAGTGTTAGAATAGTAAAGGGCCTACTAGTGTTAGAATAGTAAAGGGCCAGGTTTAGACCTACTAGTGTTAGAATAGTAAAGGGCCAGGTCTAGACCTACTAGTGTTAGAATAGTAAAGGGCCTACTGGTGTTAGAATAGTAAAGGGCCAGGTCTAGACCTACTAGTGTTAGAATAGTAAAGGGCCAGGTCTAGACCTACTAGTGTTAGAATAGTAAAGGGCCTACTGGTGTTAGAATAGTAAAGGGCCAGGTCTAGACCTACTAGTGTTAGAATAGTAAAGGGCCAGGTCTAGACCTACTAGTGTTAGAATAGTAAAGGGCCAGGTCTAGACCTACTTGTGTTAGAATAGTAAAGGGCCTACTAGTGTTAGAATAGTAAAGGGCCTACTGGTGTTAGAATAGTAAAGGGCTTACTAGTGTTAGAATAGTAAAGGGCTTACTAGTGTTAGAATAGTAAAGGGCTTACTAGTGTTAGAATAGTAAAGGGCCAGGTCTAGGCCTAATAGTGTTAGTATAGTAAAGGGCCAGGGTTAGACCTACAAGTGTTAGAATAGTAAAGGGCCTACTGGTGTTAGTATAGTAAAGGACCAGGTCTAGACCTACTAGTGTTATAATAACAAAGGGCCTACTGGTGTTAGTATAGTAAAGGACCAGGGTTAGACCTACTAGTGTTAGAATAGTAAAGGGCCAGGTCTAGACCTACTAGTGTTAGAATAGTAAAGGGCCTACTAGTGTTAGAATAGTAAAGGGCTTACTAGTGTTAGAATAGTTAGAATAGTAAAGGGCCTACTAGTGTTAGAATAGTAAAGGGCCAGGTTTAGACCTACTAGTGTTAGAATAGTAAAGGGCCAGTTAGAATAGTAAAGGGCCAGGTCTAGACCTACTAGTGTTAGAATAGTAAAGGGCCAGGTCTAGACCTACTAGTGTTAGAATAGTAAAAAGGTCTAGACCTACTAGTGTTAGAATAGTAAAGGGCCAGGTCTAGACCTACTAGTGTTAGAATAGTAAAGGGCCTACTAGTGTTAGAATAGTAAAGGGCCTACTAGTGTTAGAATAGTAAAGGGCCAGGTCTAGACCTACTAGTGTTAGAATAGTAAAGGGCCAGGTCTAGACCTACTAGTGTTAGAATAGTAAAGGGCCTACTAGGTGTTAGTAAAGGGCCTACTAGTGTTAGAATAGTAAAGGCCAGGTCTAGACCTACTAGTGTTAGAATAGTAAAGGGCCAGGTCTAGACCTAGTGTTAGAATAGTAAAGGGCCAGGTCTAGACCTACTAGTGTTAGAATAGTAAAGGGCCAGGTCTAGACCTACTAGTGTTAGAATAGTAAAGGGCCAGGTGTTAGACCTACTAGTGTTAGAATAGTAAAGGGCCTACTAGTGTTAGAATAGTAAAGGGCCTACTAGTGTTAGAATAGTAAAGGGCCAGGTCTAGACCTACTAGTGTTAGAATAGTAAAGACCTACTAGTGTTAGAATAGTAAAGGGCCTACTAGTGTTAGAATAGTAAAGGGCCTACTGGTGTTAGAATAGTAAAGGCCAGGTCTAGACCTAGTGTTAGAATAGTAAAGGGCCAGGTCTAGACCTACTAGTGTTAGAATAGTAAAGGGCCAGGGGCCTACTAGTGTTAGAATAGTAAAGGGCCAGGTTCTAGACCTACTAGTGTTAGAATAGTAAAGGGCCTACTAGTGTTAGAATAGTAAAGGGCCTACTAGTGTTAGAATAGTAAAGGGCCAGGTCTAGACCTACTAGTGTTAGAATAGTAAAGGGCCAGGTCTAGACCTACTAGTGTTAGAATAGTAAAGGGCCTAGTGTAGAATAGTAAAGGGCCTACTAGTGTTAGAATAGTAAAGGGCCTACTAGTGTTAGAATAGTAAAGGGCCTACTAGTGTTAAATAGTAAAGGGCCTACTAGTGTTAGAATAGTAAAGGGCCAGGTCTAGACCTACTAG
The DNA here is from genome assembly GCF_018296145.1 of Oncorhynchus tshawytscha. Taxonomy (NCBI): domain Eukaryota; kingdom Metazoa; phylum Chordata; class Actinopteri; order Salmoniformes; family Salmonidae; genus Oncorhynchus; species Oncorhynchus tshawytscha. The sequence continues at coordinate 8,614 of NW_024609645.1, forward strand.
TGTCAGAATAGTAAAGGGCCAGGTCTAGACCTACAAGTGTTAGAATAGTAAAGGGCTTACTAGTGTTAGAATAGTAAAGGGCTTACTAGTGTTAGAATAGTGAATGGCCAGGTCTAGACCTACTAGTGTTAGAATAGTGAAGGGCCTACTGGTGTTAGATTAGTAAAGGGCCATGTCTAGACCTACTAGTGTTAGAATAGTAAAGGGCCAGGTATAGACCTACTAGTGTTAGAATAGTAAAGGGCCTACTAGTGTTAGAATAGTAAAGGGCCAGGTTTAGACCTACTAGTGTTAGAATAGTAAAGGGCCTACTGGTGTTAGAATAGTAAAGGGCCAGGTCTAGACCTACTAGTGTTAGAATAGTAAAGGGCCAGGTCTAGACCTACTAGTGTTAGAATAGTAAAGGGCCAGGTCTAGACCTACTAGTGTTAGAATAGTAAAGGGCCAGGTCTAGACCTAGTAAAGTGTTAGAATAGTAAAGGGCCTACTAGTGTTAGAATAGTAAAGGGCCAGGTCTAAAGACCTACTAGTGTTAGAATAGTAAAGGGCCAGGTCTAGACCTACTAGTGTTAGAATAGTAAAGGGCCTACTAGTGTTAGAATAGTAAAGGGCCAGGCCTACTAGTGTTAGAATAGTAAAGGGCTACTAGGTTAGAATAGTAAAGGGCCTACTAGTGTTAGAATAGTAAAGGGCCTACTAGTGTTAGAATAGTAAAGGGCCAGGTCTAGACCTACTAGTGTTAGAATAGTAAAGGGCCAGGTTTAGACCTACTAGTGTCAGTATAGCAAAGGGTCCTACTTGTGTTAGAATAGTAAAGGGCCTACTGGTGTTAGAATAGTAAAGGGCCAGGTCTAGACCTACTAGTGTTAGAATAGTGAAGGGCCTACTGGTGTTAGAATAGTAAAGGGCCATGTCTAGACCTACTAGTGTTAGAATAGTAAAGGGCCAGGTCTAGACCTACTAGTGTTAAATAGTAAAGGGCCTACTAGTGATAGAATAGTAAAGGGCCAGGTCTAGACCTACTAGTGTTAGAATAGTAAAGGGCCAGGTCTAGACCTACTAGTGTTAGAATAGTAAAGGGCCTACTGGTGTTAGTATAGTAAAGGACCAGGTCTAGACCTACTAGTGTTAGAATAGTAAAGGGCCAGGTCTAGACCTACTAGTGTTAGAATAGTAAAGGGCCAGGTCTAGACCTACTAGTGTTAGAATAGTAAAGGGCCTACTAGTGTTAGAATAGTAAAGGGCTTACTAGTGTTAGAATAGTAAAGGGCTTACTAGTGTTAGAATAGTAAAGGGCTTACTAGTGTTAGAATAGTAAAGGGCTTACTAGTGTTAGAATAGTAAATGGCCAGGTTTAGACCTACTAGTGTTAGAATAGTGAAGGGCCTACTGGTGTTAGATTAGTAAAGGGCCAGGTCGAGACCTACTAGTGTTAGAATAGTAAAGGGCCTACTAGTGTTAGAATAGTAAAGGGCCAGGTCTAGACCTACTAGTGTTAGAATAGTAAAGGGCCAGGTCTAGACCTACTAGTGTTAGAATAGTAAAGGGCCTACTAGTGTTAGAATAGTAAAGGGCCTACTGGTGTTAGAATAGTAAAGGCCTACTAGTGTTAGAATAGTAAAGGGTACTAGTGTTAGAATAGTAAAGGGCCAGGTTTAGACCTACTAGTGTTAGAATAGTAAAGGGCCTACTGGTGTTAGATAGTAAAGGGCCAGGTCTAGACCTACTAGTGTTAGAATAGTAAAGGGCCAGGTCTAGACCTACTAGTGTTAGAATAGTAAAGGGCCAGGTCTAGACCTACTAGTGTTAGAATAGTAAAGGGCCAGGTCTAGACCTACTAGTGTTAGAATAGTAAAGGGCCTACTAGTGTTAGAATATAAAGGGCCTACTGGTGTTAGAATAGTAAAGGCCAGGTCTAGACCTACTAGTGTTAGAATAGTAAAGGGCCAGGTCTAGACCTACTAGTGTTAGAATAGTAAAGGGCCAGGTTAGACTAGTGTTAGAATAGTAAAGGGCCTACTAGTGTTAGAATAGTAAAGGGCCAGGTCTAGACCTACTAGTGTTAGAATAGTAAAAAGGTCTAGACCTACTAGTGTTAGAATAGTAAAGGGCCAGGTCTAGACCTACTAGTGTTCGAATAGTAAAGGGCCAGGGTTAGACCTACTAGTGTTAGAATAGTAAAGGGCCAGGTCTAGACCTACTAGTGTTAGAATAGTAAAGGGCCAGGTCTAGACCTACTAGTGTTAGAGTAGTAAAGGCCAGGTCTAGACCTACTAGTGTTAGAATAGTAAAAGGCCAGGTCTAGACCTACTAGTGTTAGAATAGTAAAGGGCCAGGTCTAGACCTACTAGTGTTAGAATAGTAAAGGGCCTACTGGTGTTAGAATAGTAAAGGGCCAGGTCTAGACCTACTAGTGTTAGAATAGTAAAAGGGCCTACTGGTGTTAGAATAGTAAAAGGGACCTACTAGTGTTAGAATAGTAAACCTACTAGTGTTAGAATAGTAAAGGGCCAGGTCTAGACCTACTAGTGTTAGAATAGTAAAGGGCCTAGTGTTAGAATAGTAAAGGGCCTACTAGTGTTAGAATAGTAAAGGGCCAGGTTTAGACCTACTAGTGTTAGAATAGTAAAGGGCCCTACTACTAGTGTTAGAATAGTAAAGGGCCAGGTCTAGACCTACTAGTGTTAGAATAGTAAAGGGCCAGGTCTAGACCTACTAGTGTTAGAATAGTAAAGGGCCAGGTCTAGACCTACTAGTGTTAGAATAGTAAAGGGCCAGGTCTAGACCTACTAGTGTTAGAATAGTAAAGGGCCTACTAGTGTTAGAATAGTAAAGGGCCTACTGGTGTTAGAATAGTAAAGACCAGGTCTAGACCTACTAGTGTTAGAATAGTAAAGGGCCAGGTCTAGACCTACTAGTGTTAGAATAGTAAAGGGCCTACTAGTGTTAGAATAGAGGGCCTACTAGTGTTAGAATAGTAAAGGGCCAGGTCTAGACCTACTAGTGTTAGAATAGTAAAGGGCCAGGTCTAGACCTACTAGTGTTAGAATAGTAAAGGGCCAGGTCTAGACCTACTGGTGTTAGAATAGTAAAGGGCCAGGTCTAGACCTACTAGTGTTAGAATAGTAAAGGGCCAGGTCTAGACCTACTAGTGTTAGAATAGTAAAGAGCCCTATAGTGTTAGAATAGTAAAGGGCCTACTAGTGTTAGAATAGTAAAGGGCCAGGTCTAGACCTACTAGTGTTAGAATAGTAAAGGGCCTACTTGTGTTAGAATAGTAAAGGGCCTACTAGTGTTAGAATAGTAAAGGGCCTACTGGTGTTAGAATAGTAAAGGCCAGGTCTAGACCTACAAGTGTTAGAATAGTAAAGGGCCAGGTCTAGACCTACTAGTGTTAGAATAGTAAAGGGCCTACTGGTGTTAGAATAGTAAAGGGCCTACTAGTGTTAGAATAGTAAAGGGCCTACTAGTGTTAGAATAGTAAAGGGCCTACTAGTGTTAGAATAGTAAAGGGCCTACTAGTGGTAGAATAGTAAAGGGCCAGGTTTAGACCTACTAGTGTAAGAATAGTAAAGGGCCAGGTCTAGACCTACTAGTGTTAGAATAGTAAAGGGCCTACTGGTGTTAGAATAGTAAACCCAGGTCTAGACCTACTAGTGTTAGAATAGTAAAGGGCCTACTAGTGTTAGAATAGTAAAGGGCCTACTAGTGTTAGAATAGTAAAGGGCCTACTAGTGTTAGAATAGTAAAGGCCAGGTTTAGACCTACTAGTGTTAGAATAGTAAAGGGCCAGGTCTAGACCTACTAGTGTTAGAATAGTAAAGGGCCTACTGGTGTAGAATAGTAAAGGGCCTACTAGTGTTAGAATAGTAAAGGGCCAGGTCTAGACCTACTAGTGTTAGAATAGTAAAGGGCCTACTGGTGTTAGTATAGTAAAGGGCCAGGTCTAGACCTACTAGTGTTAGAATAGTAAAGGGCCAGGTCTAGACCTACTAGTGTTAGAATAGTAAAGGGCCTACTAGTGTTAGAATAGTAAAGGGCCAGGTTTAGACCTACTAGTGTAGAATAGTAAAGGGCCTACTGGTGTTAGAATAGTAAAGGGCCAGGTCTAGACCTACTAGTGTTAGAATAGTAAAGGGCCAGGTCTAGACCTACTACTGTTAGAATAGTAAATGGCCAGGTCTAGACCTACTAGTGTTAGAATAGTAAAGGGCCAGGTCTAGACCTACTAGTGTTAGAATAGTAAAGGGCCTACTAGTGTTAGAATAGTAAAGGGCCTACTAGTGTTAGAATAGTAAAGGGCCTACTAGTGTTAGAATAGTAAAGGGCCTACTAGTGTTAGAATAGTAAAGGGCCAGGTTTAGACCTACTAGTGTTAGAATAGTAAAGGGCCTACTAGTGTTAGAATAGTAAAGGGCCTACTAGTGTTAGAATAGTAAAGGGCCTACTAGTGTTAGAATAGTAAAGGGCCTACTAGTGTTAGAATAGTAAAGGGCCTACAGGTAGAATAGTAAAGGGCCAGGTTTAGACCTACTAGTGTTAGAATAGTAAAGGGCCAGGTCTAGACCTACTAGTGTTAGAATAGTAAAGGGCCTACTAGTGTTAGAATAGTAAAGGCCCTACTGGTGTTAGTATAGTAAAGGGCCAGGTCTAGGCCTACTGGTGTTAGAATAGTAAAAGGCCAGGTCTAGACCTACTAGTGTTAGAATAGTAAAGGGCCAGGTCTAGACCTACTAGTGTTAGAATAGTAAACGGCCTACTGGTGTTAGTATAGTAAAGGACCAGGTCTAGACCTACTAGTGTTAGAATAGTAAAGGGCCAGGTCTAGACCTACTAGTGTTAGAATAGTAAAGGGCCTACTAGTGTTAGAATAGTAAAGGGCCAGGTCTAGATCTAGTGTTAGAATAGTAAAGGGCCAGGTTTAGACCTACTAGTGTAAGAATAGTAAAGGGCCAGGTCTAGACCTACTAGTGTTAGAATAGTAAAGGGCCTACTAGTGTTAGAATAGTAAAGGGCCTACTGGTGTTAGAATAGTAAAGGGCTTACTAGTGTTAGAATAGTAAAGGGCTTACTAGTGTTAGAATAGTAAAGGGCTTACTAGTGTTAGAATAGTAAAGGGCCAGGTTTAGACCTACTACTGTTAGAATAGTAAATGGCCAGGTCTAGACCTACTAGTGTTAGAATAGTGAAGGGCCTACTGGTGTTAGTATAGTAAAGGGCCAGGTCTAGACCTACTAGTGTTAGAATAGTAAAGGGCCTACTGGTGTTAGAATAGTAAAGGGCCAGGTCTAGACCTACTAGTGTTAGAATAGTAAAGGGCCCTGTCTAGACCTACTAGTGTTAGAATAGTAAAGGGCCTACTGGTGTTAGAATAGTAAAGGGCTTACTAGTGTTAGAATAGTAAAGGGCTTACTAGTGTTAGAATAGTGAAGGGCCTACTAGTGTTAGAATAGTAAAGGGCCAGATTTAGACCTACTAGTGTTAGAATAGTAAAGGGCCTACTGGTGTTAGAATAGTAAAGGGCCAGGTCTAGACCTACTAGTGTTAGAATAGTAAAGGGCCAGGTCTAGACCGTGTTAGAATAGTAAAGGCCAGGTCTAGACCTACTAGTGTTAGAATAGTAAACGGCCAGGTCTAGACCTACTAGTGTTAGAATAGTAAAGGGCCTACTAGTGTTAGAATAGTAAAGGGCCTACTTGTGTTAGAATAGTAAAGACCAGGTCTAGACCTACTAGTGTTAGAATAGTAAAGGGCCAGGTCTAGACCTACTAGTGTTAGAATAGTAAAGGCTTACTAGTGTTAGAATAGTAAAGGGCCTACTGGTGTTAGAATAGTAAAGGGCCAGGTCTAGACCTACTAGTGTTAGAATAGTGAAGGGCCAGGTCTAGGCCTAATAGTGTTAGAATAGTAAAGGGCCAGGTCTAGACCTACTGGTGTTAGATTCGTAAAGGGCCAGGTCTAGACCTACTAGTGTTAGAATAGTAAAGGGCCAGGTCTAGACCTATTAGTGTTAGAATACTAAAGAGCCTACTATTGTTAGAATAGTAAAGGGCCTACTAGTGTTAGAATACTAAAGGACCAGGTCTAGACCTACTAGTGTTAGAATAGTAAAGTACCTACTCGTGTTAGAATAGTAAACGGCCAGGTCTAGACCTACTAGTGTTAGTATAGTAAAGGGCCTACTGTTGTTAGTATAGTAAAGGGCCAGGTCTAGACCTACTAGTGTTATTAAAGTAAAGGGCCTACTGGTGTTAGAATAGTAAAGGGCCTACTAGTGTTAGAATAGTAAAGGGCCTACTAGTGTTAGAATAGTAAAGGGCCAGGTTTAGACCTACTAGTGTTAGAATAGTAAAGGGCCTACTAGTGTTAGAATAGTAAAGGGCCTACTAGTGTTAGAATAGTAAAGGGCCAGGTCTAGACCTACTAGTGTTAGAATAGTAAAGGGCCAGGTTTAGACCTACTAGTGTTAGAATAGTAAAGGGCCAGGTCTAGACCTACTAGTGTTAGAATAGTAAAGGGCCTACTAGTGTTAGAATAGTAAAGGGCCAGGTCTAGACCTACTGGTGTTAGAATAGTAAAGGGCCTACTAGTGTTAGAATAGTAAAGGGCCAGGTCTAGTCCTACTAGTGTTAGAATAGTAAAAGGGCAGGTCTAGACCTACTAGTGTTAGAATAGTAAAAGGGCAGGTCTAGACCTACTAGTGTTAGAATAGTAAAGGGCCAGGTCTAGACGTACTAGTGTTAGAATAGTAAAGGGCCTACTAGTGTTAGAATAGTAAAGGGCCTACTGGTGTTAGAATAGTAAAGGCCAGGTCTAGACCTACTAGCGTTAGAATAGTAAAGGGCCTACTGGTGTTAGAATAGTAAAGGGCCTACTAGTGTTAGAATAGTAAAGGGCCTACTAGTGTTAGAATAGTAAAGGGCCAGGTCTAGACCTACTAGTGTTAGAATAGTAAAGGGCCAGGTCTAGACCTACTAGTGTTAGAATAGTAAAGGGCCTACTTGTGTTAGAATAGTAAAGGGCCTACTAGTGTTAGAATAGTAAAGGGCCTACTGGTGTTAGTATAGTAAAGGACCAGGTCTAGACCTACTACTGTTAGAATAGTAAAGGCCAGGTCTAGACCTACTAGTGTTAGTATAGTAAAGGCCCAGGTTTAGGCCTACTAGTGTTAGAATAGTAAAGGGCCTACTGGTGTTAGAATAGTAAAGGGCCAGGTCTAGATCTACTAGTGTTAGAATAGTAAAGGGCCAGGTTTAGACCTACTACTGTTAGAATAGTAAATGGCCAGGTCTAGACCTACTAGTGTTAGAATAGTGAAGGGCCTACTGGTGTTAGTATAGTAAAGGGCCAGGTCTAGACCTACTAGTGTTAGAATAGTAAAGGGCTACAGGTTAGAATAGTAGACCTACTAGTGCCTAAAGGACCAGGTCTAGACCTACTAGTGTTAGAATAGTAAAGGCCTACTAGTGTTAGAATAGTAAACGGCCAGGTCTAGACCTACTAGTGTTAGAATAGTAAAGGGCCTACTAGTGTTAGAATAGTAAAGGGCCAGGTCTAGACCTACTAGTGTTAGTATAGTAAAGGGCCTTCTGGTGTTAGTATAGTAAAGGACCAGGTTTAGACCTACTAGTGTTAGAATAGTAAAGGGCCTACTAGTGTTAGAATAGTAAAGGGCCAGGTTTAGACCTACTAGTGTTAGAATAGTAAAGGGCCTACTAGTGTTAGAATAGTAAAGGCCCTACTGGTGTTAGAATAGTAAAGGGCCAGGTCTAGACCTACTAGTGTTAGAATAGTAAAGGGCCAGGTCTAGACCTACTAGTGTTAGAATAGTAAAGGGCCAGGGTTAGACCTACAAGTGTTAGAATAGTAAACGGCCTACTGATGTTGGTATAGTAAAGGGCCAGGTCTAGACCTACTAGTGTTAAATAGTAAAGGGCCTACTAGTGTTAGAATAGTAAAGGGCCAGGTCTAGACCTACTAGTGTTAGAATAGTAAAGGGCCAGGTCTAGACCTACTAGTGTTAGAATAGTAAAGGGCCAGGTCTAGACCTACAAGTGTTAGAATAGTAAAGGGCCAGGTCTAGACCTACTAGTGTTAGAATAGTAAAGGGCTTACTAGTGTTAGAATAGTAAAGGGCTTACTAGTGTTAGAATAGTAAATGGCCAGGTCTAGACCTACTAGTGTTAGAATAGTGAAGGGCCTACTGGTGTTAGATTAGTAAAGGGCCTACTAGTGTTAGAATAGTAAAGGGCCTACTAGTGTTAGAATAGTAAAGGGCCAGGTCTAGACCTACTAGTGTTAGAATAGTAAAGGGCCAGGTTTAGACCTACTAGTGTTAGTATAGTAAAGGCCAGGTCCTACTAGTGTTAGAATAGTAAAGGGCCTACTAGTGTTAGAATAGTAAAGGGCCTACTAGTGTTAGAATAGTAAAGGCCAGGTCTAGACCTACTAGTGTTAGAATAGTAAAGGGCCAGGTCTAGACCTACTAGTGTTAGAATAGTAAAGGGCCTACTGGTGTTAGAATAGTAAAGGGCCTACTAGGTTAGAATACCTACTAGTGTTAGAATAGTAAAGGGCCTACTAGTGTTAGAATAGTAAAGGGCCTACTAGTGTTAGAATAGTAAAAGGTCTAGACCTACTAGTGTTAGAATAGTAAAGGGCCAGGTTTAGACCTACTAGTGTTAGAATAGTAAAGGGCCAGGTCTAGACCTACTAGTGTTAGAATAGTAAAGGGCCTACTAGTGTTAGAATAGTAAAGGGCCAGGTCTAGACCTACTAGTGTTAGAATAGTAAAGGGCCTACTGGTGTTAGAATAGTAAAGGGCCAGGTCTAGACCTACTAGTGTTAGAATAGTAAAAGGCCAGGTCTAGACCTACTAGTGTTAGAATAGTAAAGGCCAGGTCTAGACCTACTAGTGTTAGAATAGTAAAGGGCCAGGTCTAGACCTACTAGTGTTAGAATAGTAAAGGGCCTACTAGTGTTAGAATAGTAAAGGGCCTACTGGTGTTAGAATAGTAAAGGGCCAGGTCTAGTCCTACTAGTGTTAGAATAGTAAAGGGCCTACTGGTGTTAGAATAGTAAAGGGCTTACTAGTGTTAGAATAGTAAAGGGCCTACTAGTGTTAGAATAGTAAAGGGCCAGGTCTAGACCTACTAGTGTTAGAATAGTAAAGGGCCAGGTTTAGACCTACTAGTGTTAGAATAGTAGAAAGGGCCTACTGTGTTAGAATAGTACTGGTGTTAGAATAGTAAAGGCCAGGTCTAGACCTACTAGTGTTAGAATAGTAAAGGGCCTACTGGTGTTAGAATAGTAAAGGGCCTACTGGTGTTAGAATAGTAAAGGGCTTACTAGTGTTAGAATAGTAAAGGGCTTACTAGTGTTAGAATAGTAAAGGGCCTACTAGTGTTAGAATAGTAAAGGGCCTACTAGTGTTAGAATAGTAAAGGGCTTACTAGTGTTAGAATAGTAAAGGGCCAGGTCTAGACCTACTAGTGTTAGAATAGTAAAGGGCCAGGTCTAGACCTACTAGTGTTAGAATAGTAAAAAGGTCCTACTGGTGTTAGAATAGTAAAGGGCCTACCAGTGTTAGAACCTACTAGTGTTAGAATAGTAAAGGGCCTACAGGTGTTAGAATAGTAAAGGGCCTACTAGTGTTAGAATAGTAAAGGGCCTACTAGTGTTAGAATAGTAAAGGGCCTACTAGTGTTAGAATAGTAAAGGGCCTACTAGTTAGAATAGTAAAGGCCAGGTTTAGACCTACTAGTGTTAGAATAGTAAAGGGCCAGGTCTAGACCTACTAGTGTTAGAATAGTAAAGGGCCTACAGGTGATAGAATAGTAAAGGGCCTACTAGTGTTAGAATAGTAAAAGGTCTAGACCTACTAGTGTTAGAATAGTAAAGGCCCTACTGGTGTTAGAATAGTAAAGGGCCAGGTCTAGCCTACTAGTGTTAGAATAGTAAAGGGCCAGGTCTAGACCTACTAGTGTTAGAATAGTAAAGGGCCTACTAGTGTTAGAATAGTAAAGGGCCAGGTTTAGACCTACTAGTGTAAGAATAGTAAAGGCCCTACTGGTGTTAGTATAGTAAAGGGCCAGGTCTAGACCTACTAGTGTTAGAATAGTAAAGGGCCAGGTCTAGACCTACTAGTGTTAGAATAGTAAAGGCCAGGTCTAGACCTACTAGTGTTAGAATAGTAAAGGGCCAGGTCTAGACCTACTAGTGTTAGAATAGTAAAGGGCCTACTAGTGGCCTACTAGTGTTAGAATAGTAAAGGGCCTAGGTAGAATAGTAAAGGGCCTACTAGTGTTAGAATAGTAAAGGGCCAGGTTTAGACCTACTAGTGTTAGAATAGTAAAGGGCCTACTAGTGTTAGAATAGTAAAGGGCCAGGGACCTACTAGTGTTAGAATAGTAAAGGGCCTACTAGTGTTAGAATAGTAAAGGGCCTACCTAGTGTTAGAATAGTAAAGGGCCTACTAGTGTTAGAATAGTAAAGGCCAGGTTTAGACCTACTAGTGTTAGAATAGTAAAGGGCCAGGGACCTACTAGTGTTAGAATAGTAAAGGGCCTACTGGTGATAGAATAGTAAAGGGCCTACTAGTGTTAGAATAGTAAAGGGCCAGGTCTAGACCTACTAGTGTAAGAATAGTAAAGGCCCTACTGGTGTTAGAATAGTAAAGGGCCAGGTCTAGACCTACTAGTGTTAGAATAGTAAAGGGCCTAGTGTTAGAATAGTAAACCTACTAGTGTTAGTATAGTAAAGGGCCAGGTCTAGACCTACTAGTGTTAGAATAGTAAAGGGCCTACTGGTGTTAGAATAGTAAAGGGCCAGGTCTAGACCTACTAGTGTTAGAATAGTAAAGGGCCAGGTCTAGACCTACTAGTGTTAGAATAGTAAAGGGCCAGGTCTAGACCTACTAGTGTTAGAATAGTAAAGGGCCAGGTCTAGACCTACTAGTGTTAGAATAGTAAAGGGCCAGGTCTAGACCTACTAGTGTTAGAATAGTAAAGGGCCAGGTCTAGACCTACTAGTGTTAGAATAGTAAAGGGCCTACTAGTGTTAGAATAGTAAAGGGCCAGGTCTAGACCTACTAGTGTTAGAATAGTAAAGGGCCTAGTGTTAGAATAGTAAAGGGCCAGGTTTAGACCTACTAGTGTTAGAATAGTAAAGGGCCTACTAGTGTTAGAAGGGCCTACTAGTGTTAGAATAGTAAAGGGCCTACTAGTGTTAGAATAGTAAAGGGCCTACTAGTGTTAGAATAGTAAAGGGCCAGGTCTAGACCTACTAGTGTTAGAATAGTAAAGGGCCAGGTCTAGACCTACTAGTGTTAGAATAGTAAAGGGCCTACTGGTGTTAGAATAGTAAAGGGCTTACTAGTGTTAGAATAGTAAAGGGCTTACTAGTGTAAGAATAGTAAAGGGCCAGGTCTAGACCTACTAGTGTTAGAATAGTAAAGGGCCTACTAGTGTTAGAATAGTAAAGGGCCAGGTCTAGACCTACTAGTGTTAGAATAGTAAAGGGCCTACTAGTGTTAGAATAGTAAAGGGCCTACTAGTGTTAGAATAGTAAAGGGCCAGGTCTAGACCTACTAGTGTTAGAATAGTAAAGGGCCAGGCCTAGACCTACTAGTGTTAGAATAGTAAAGGGCCAGGTCTAGACCTACTAGTGTTAGAATAGTAAAGGGCCAGGTCTAGACCTACTAGTGTTAGAATAGTAAAAGGCCAGGTCTAGACCTACTAGTGTTAGAATAGTAAAGGGCCAGGTCTAAGGGCCAGGTCTAGACCTACTAGTGTTAGAATAGTAAAGGGCCTACTGGTGTCAGTATAGTAAAGGGCCATGTCTAGACCTACTAGTGTTAGAATAGTAAAGGGCCAGGTCTAGACCTACTAGTGTTAGAATAGTAAAGGGCCTACTAGTGTTAGAATAGTAAAGGCCCTACTGGTGTTAGTATAGTAAAGGGCCAGGTCTAGTCCTACTCGTGTTAGAATAGTAAAAGGCCAGGTCTAGACCTACTAGTGTTAGAATAGTAAAGGGCCAGGTCTAGACCTACTAGTGTTAGAATAGTAAAGGGCCAGGTCTAGACCTACTAGTGTTAGAATAGTAAAGGGCCAGGTCTAGACCTATTAGTGTTAGAATACTAAAGAGCCTACTAGTGTTAGAATAGTAAAGGGCCTACTAGTGTTAGAATAGTAAAGGCCAGGTCTAGACCTACTAGTGTTAGAATAGTAAAGGGCTACAGGTGTTAGAATAGTAAAGGGCCTACTACTAGTGTTAGAATAGTAAAGGGCCTACTGGTGTTAGAATAGTAAAGGCCAGGTCTAGACCTACTAGTGTTAGAATAGTAAAGGGCCAGGTCTAGACCTACTAGTGTTAGAATAGTAAAGGGCCTACTAGTGTTAGAATAGTAAAGGGCCTACTAGTGTTAGAATAGTAAAGGGCCTACTAGTGTTAGAATAGTAAAGGGCCTACTAGTGTTAGAATAGTAAAGGCCTACTAGTGTTAGAATAGTAAAGGGCCAGGTTTAGACCTACTAGTGTAAGAATAGTAAAGGGCCAGGTCTAGACCTACTAGTGTTAGAATAGTAAAGGGCCTACTGGTGTTAGAATAGTAAAGGGCCTACTAGTGTTAGAATAGTAAAGGGCCTACAGTGTTAGAATAGTAAAGGGCCTACTAGTGTTAGAATAGTAAAGGGCCTACTAGTGTTAGAATAGTAAAGGCCAGGTTTAGACCTACTAGTGTTAGAATAGTAAAGGGCCAGGTTTAGACCAACTAGTGTTAGAATAGTAAAGGGCCTACTAGTGTTAGAATAGTAAAGGGCCTACTAGTGTTAGAATAGTAAAGGGCCAGGTCTAGACCTACTAGTGTTAGAATAGTAAAGGCCCTACTGGTGTTAGTATAGTAAAGGGCCAGGTCTAGTCCTACTAGTGTTAGAATAGTAAAAGGCCAGGTCTAGACCTACTAGTGTTAGAATAGTAAAGGGCCAGGTCTAGACCTACTAGTGTCAGAATAGTAAACGGCCTACTGGTGTTAGTATAGTAAAGGGCCAGGTCTAGACCTACTAGTGTTAGAATAGTAAAGGGCCAGGTCTAGACCGACTAGTGTTAGAATAGTAAAGGCCAGGTCTAGACCTACTAGTGTTAGAATAGTAAAGGGCCAGGTCTAGACCTACTAGTGTTAGAATAGTAAAGGGCCTACTAGTGTTAGAATAGTAAAGGGCCTACTAGTTAGAATAGTAAAGGGCCTACTAGTGGTAGAATAGTAAAGGGCCTACTAGTGTTAGAATAGTAAAGGGCCAGGTTTAGACCTACTAGTGTATAGAATAGTAAAGGGCCTACTAGTGTTAGAATAGTAAAGGGACTACTTGTGTTAGAATAGTAAAGGGCCTACTAGTGTTAGAATAGTAAAGGGCCTACTAGTGTTAGAATAGTAAAGGGCCAGGTCTAGACCTACTAGTGTTAGAATAGTAAAGGGCCAGGTTTAGACCTACTAGTGTTAGAATAGTAAAGGGCCAGGTCTAGACCTACTAGTGTTAGAATAGTAACGGGCCTACTGGTGATAGAATAGTAAAGGGCCTACTAGTGTTAGAATAGTAAAGGGCCAGGTCTAGACCTACTAGTGTAAGAATAGTAAAGGCCCTACTAGTGTTAGAATAGTAAAGGGCCAGGTCTAGACCTACTAGTGTTAGAATAGTAAAGGGCCAGGTCTAGACCTACTAGTGTTAGAATAGTAAAGGGCCTACTGGTGTTAGTATAGTAAAGGACCAGGTCTAGACCTACTAGTGTTAGAATAGTAAAGGGCCAGGTTTAGACCTACTAGTGTTAGAATAGTAAAGGGCCTACTGGTGTTAGAATAGTAAAGGGCCAGGTCTAGATCTACTAGTGTTAGAATAGTAAAGGGCCAGGTTTAGACCTACTAGTGTAAGAATAGTAAAGGGCCAGGTCTAGACCTACTTGTGTTAGAATAGTAAAGGGCCTACTAGTGTTAGAATAGTAAAGGGCCTACTGGTGTTAGAATAGTAAAGGGCTTACTAGTGTTAGAATAGTAAAGGGCTTACTAGTGTTAGAATAGTAAAGGGCTTACTAGTGTTAGAATAGTAAAGGGCCAGGTTTAGACCTACTACTGTTAGAATAGTAAATGGCCAGGTCTAGACCTACTAGTGTTAGAATAGTGAAGGGCCTACTGGTGTTAGTATAGTAAAGGGCCAGGTCTAGACCTACTAGTGTTAGTATAGTAAAGGGCCTACTGGTGTTAGTATAGTAAAGGACCAGGTCTAGACCTACTAGTGTTAGAATAGTAAAGGGCCAGGTCTAGACCTACTAGTGTTAGAATAGTAAAGGGCCTACTAGTGTTAGAATAGTAAAGGGCCTACTAGTGTTAGAATAGTAAAGGGCCTACTAGTGTTAGAATAGTAAAGGGCCTACTAGTGTTAGAATAGTAAAGGGCCAGGTTTAGACCTACTAGTGTTAGAATAGTAAAGGCCCTACTGGTGTTAGTATAGTAAAGGGCCAGGTCTAGACCTACTAGTGTTAGAGTAGTAAAGGGCCAGGTCTAGACCTACTAGTGTTAGAATAGTAAAAGGCCAGGTCTAGACCTACTAGTGTTAGAATAGTAAAGGGCCAGGTCTAAGGGCCAGGTCTAGACCTACTAGTGTTAGAATAGTAAAGGGCCAGGGTTAGACCTACAAGTGTTAGAATAGTAAACGGCCTACTGATGTTGGTATAGTAAAGGGCCAGGTCTAGACCTACTAGTGTTAAATAGTAAAGGGCCTACTAGTGTTAGAATAGTAAAGGGCTTACTAGTGTTAGAATAGTAAAGGCCTACTGGTGTTAGAATAGTAAAGGGCCAGGTCTAGACCTACTAGTGTTAGAATAGTAAAGGGCCAGGTCTAGGCCTACTAGTGTTAGAATAGTAAAGGGCCAGGTCTAGACCTACTAGTGTTAGAATAGTAAAGGGCCAGGTCTAGGCCTAATAGTGTTAGAATAGTAAAGGGCCAGGTCTAGACCTACTAGTGTTAGAATAGTGAAGGGCCAGGTCTAGGCCTACTAGTGTTAGAATAGTAAAGGGCCTACTAGTGTTAGAATACTAAAGGGCCATGTCTAGACCTACTAGTGTTAGAATAGTAAAGTACCTACTCGTGTTAGAATAGTAAACGGCCAGGTCTAGACCTACTAGTGTTAGTATAGTAAAGGGCCTACTGTTGTTAGTATAGTAAAGGGCCAGGTCTAGACCTACTAGTGTTATTAAAGTAAAGGGCCTACTGGTGTTAGTATAGTAAAGGGCCAGGTTTAGACCAACTAGTGTTAGAATAGTAAAGGGCCTACTAGTGTTAGAATAGTAAAGGGCCAGGTTTAGACCTACTAGTGTTAGAATAGTAAAGGGCCTACTAGTGTTAGAATAGTAAAGGGCTTACTAGTGTTAGAATAGTAAAGGGCCAGGTCTAGACCTACTAGTGTTAGAATAGTAAAGGGCCAGGGTTAGACCTACAAGTGTTAGAATAGTAAACGGCCAGGTCTAGACCTACTAGTGTTAAATAGTAAAGGGCCTACTAGTGTTAGAATAGTAAAGGCCAGGTCTAGACCTACTAGTGTTAGAATAGTAAAGGGCCAGGTCTAGACCTACTAGTGTCAGAATAGTAAAGGGCCAGGTCTAGACCTACTAGTGTTAGAATAGTAAAAGGTCTAGACCTACTAGTGTTAGAATAGTAAAGGGCCAGGTCTAGACCTACTAGTGTTAGAATAGTAAAGGGCCAGGTCTAGACCTACTAGTGTTAGAATAGTAAAGGGCCTACTAGTGTTAGAATAGTAAAGGCCTACTAGTGTTAGAATAGTAAAGGGCCAGGTTTAAACCTAGTAGTGTTAGAGTAGTAAAGGGCCAGGTCTAGACCTACTAGTGTTAGAATAGTAAAGGGCCTACTAGTGTTAGAATAGTAAAGGGCCAGGTCTAGACCTACTAGTGTTAGAATAGTAAAGGGCCAGGTTTAGACCTACTAGTGTCAGTATAGCAAAGGGTCCTACTTGTGTTAGAATAGTAAAGGGCCTACTTGTGTTAGAATAGTAAAGGGCCTACTGGTGTTAGAATAGTAAAGGCCAGGTCTAGACCTACTAGTGTTAGAATAGTAAAGGGCCAGGTCTAGACCTACTAGTGTTAGAATAGTAAAGGGCCTACTGGTGTTAGAATAGTAAAGGGCCTACTGGTGTTAGAATAGTAAAGGGCCAGGTCTAGACCTACTAGTGTTAGAATAGTAAAGGGCCAGGTCTAGACCTACTAGTGTTAGAATAGTAAAGGGCCAGGTCTAGACCTACTGGTGTTAGAATAGTAAAGGGCCAGGTCTAGACCTACTAGTGTTAGAATAGTAAAGGGCCAGGTCTAGACCTAGTGTTAGAATAGTAAAGAGCCTACCAGTGTTAGAATAGTAAAGGGCCTACTAGTGTTAGAATAGTAAAGGCCAGGTCTAGACCTACTAGTGTTAGAATAGTAAAGGTACCTACTAGTGTTAGAATAGTAAACGGCCAGGTCTAGACCTACTAGTGTTAGAATAGTAAAGGGCCTACTAGTGTTAGAATAGTAAAGGGCCAGGTCTAGACCTACTAGTGTTAGAATAAGGGCCTACTGGTGTTAGAATAGTAAAGGGCCGTTTAGACCTACTAGTGTTAGAATAGTAAAGGGCCTACTAGTGTTAGAATAGTAAAGGGCCAGGTTTAGACCTACTAGTGTTAGAATAGTAAAGGGCCTACTAGGTTAGAATAGTAAAGGGCCTACTAGTGTTAGAATAGTAAAGGGCCAGGTCTAGACCTACTAGTGTTAGAATAGTAAAGGGCCAGGTTTAGACCTACTAGTGTTAGAATAGTAAAGGGCCAGGTCTAGACCTACTAGTGTTAGAATAGTAAAGGGCCTACTGATGTTGGTATAGTAAAGGGCCAGGTCTAGACCTACTAGTGTTAAATAGTAAAGGGCCTACTAGTGTTAGAATAGTAAGGGGCCAGGTCTAGACCTACTAGTGTTAGAATAGTAAAGGGCCAGGTCTAGACCTACTAGTGTTAGAATAGTAAAGGGCAGGTCTAGACCTACTAGTGTTAGAATAGTAAAGGGCCAGGTCTAGACCTACTAGTGTTAGAATAGTAAAGGGCTACTAGTGTTAGAATAGTAAAGGGCCTACTGGTGTTAGAATAGTAAAGGCCAGGTCTAGACCTACTAGTGTTAGAATAGTAAAGGGCCTACTGGTGTTAGAATAGTAAAGGGCCTACTAGTGTTAGAATAGTAAAGGGCCTACTAGTGTTAGAATAGTAAAGGGCCAGGTCTAGACCTACTAGTGTTAGAATAGTAAAGGGCCAGGTTTAGACCTACTAGTGTTAGAATAGTAAAGGGCCTAGTGTTAGAATAGTAAAGGGCCTAGTGTTAGAATAGTAAAGGGCCTACTGGTGTTAGAATAGTAAAGGCCAGGTCTAGACCTACTAGTGTTAGAATAGTAAAGGGCCAGGTCTAGACCTACTAGTGTTAGAATAGTAAAGGGCCTACTGGTGTTAGAATAGTAAAGGGCCTACAGTGTTAGAATAGTAAAGGGCCTACTAGTGTTAGAATAGTAAAGGGCCTACTAGTGTTAGAACCTAAAGGGCCTACTAGTGTTAGAATAGTAAAGGGCCAGGTCTAGACCTACTAGTGTTAGAATAGTAAAGGGCCAGGTCTAGACCTACTAGTGTTAGAATAGTAAAGGGCCAGGTCTAGACCTACTAGTGTTAGAATAGTAAAGGGCCTACTAGTGTTAGAATAGTAAAGGGCCAGGTCTAGACCTACTAGTGTTAGAATAGTAAAGGGCCCTACTACTAGTGTTAGAATAGTAAAGGGCCAGGCCTACTAGTGTTAGAATAGTAAAAGGTCTAGACCTACTAGTGTTAGAATAGTAAAGGGCCAGGTCTAGACCTACTAGTGTTAGAATAGTAAAGGGCCAGGTCTAGTGTACTAGTGTTAGAATAGTAAAGGGCCTACTAGTGTTAGAATAGTAAAGGGCCTACTAGTGTTAGAATAGTAAAGGGCCAGGTCTAGACCTACTAGTGTTAGAATAGTAAAGGGCCTACTGGTGTTAGATTAGTAAAGGGCCTACTAGTGTTAGAATAGTAAAGGGCCTACTAGTGTTAGAATAGTAAAGGGCCAGGTCTAGACCTACTAGTGTTAGAATAGTAAAGGGCCAGGTTTAGACCTACTAGTGTCAGTATAGCAAAGGGTCCTACTTGTGTTAGAATAGTAAAGGGCCTACTGGTGTTAGAATAGTAAAGGCCAGGTCTAGACCTACTAGTGTTAGAATAGTAAAGGGCCAGGTCTAGACCTACTAGTGTTAGAATAGTAAACGGCCTACAGGTTAGAATAGTAAAGGGCCTACTAGTGTTAGAATAGTAAAGGGCCTACTAGTGTTAGAATAGTAAAGGGCCTAGGTGTTAGAATAGTAAAGGGCCTAGTGTTAGAATAGTAAAGGGCCTACTGGTGTTAGAATAGTAAAGGCCAGGTCTAGACCTACTAGTGTTAGAATAGTAAAGGGCCAGGTCTAGACCTACTAGTGTTAGAATAGTAAAGGGCCTACTGGTGTTAGAATAGTAAAGGGCCTACTAGTGTTAGAATAGTAAAGGGCCTACTAGTGTTAGAATACTAAAGGGCCTAGTGTTAGAATAGTAAAGGGCCTACTAGTGTTAGAATAGTAAAGGGCCTACTAGTGTTAGAATAGTAAAGGGCCAGGTTAGAATAGAGGGCCTACTAGTGTTAGAATAGTAAAGGGCCAGGTTTAGACCTACTAGTGTTAGAATAGTAAAGGGCCAGGTCTAGACCTACTAGTGTTAGAATAGTAAAGGGCCTACTGGTGTAGAATAGTAAAGGGCCTACTAGTGTTAGAATAGTAAAGGGCCAGGTCTAGACCTACTAGTGTAAGAATAGTAAAGGCCCTACTGGTGTTAGATTCGTAAAGGGCCAGGTCTAGACCTACTAGTGTTAGAATAGTAAAGGGCCAGGTCTAGACCTACTAGTGTTAGAATAGTAAAGGGCCTACTAGTGTTAGAATAGTAAAGGGCCAGGTTTAGACCTACTAGTGTAAGAATAGTAAAGGCCCTACTGGTGTTAGTATAGTAAAGGGCCAGGTCTAGTCCTACTAGTGTTAGAATAGTAAAGGGCCAGGTCTAGACCTACTAGTGTTAGAATAGTAAAGGACCTACTAGTGTTAGAATAGTAAAGGGCCAGGTCTAGACCTACTAGTGTTAGAATAGTAAAGGGCCTACTAGTGTTAGAATAGTAAAGGGCCTACTAGTGTTAGAATAGTAAAGGGCCTACTAGTGGTAGAATAGTAAAGGGCCTACTAGTGTTAGAATAGTAAAGGGCCAGGTTTAGACCTACTAGTGTTAGAATAGTAAAGGGCCTACTAGTGTTAGAATAGTAAAGGGCCTACTAGTGTTAGAATAGTAAAGGGCCTACTAGTGTTAGAATAGTAAAGGGCCTACTAGTGTTAGAATAGTAAAGGGCCTACTAGTGTTAGAATAGTAAAAGGCCAGGTTTAGACCTACTAGTGTTAGAATAGTAAAGGGCCAGGTCTAGACCTACTAGTGTTAGAATAGTAAAGGGCCTACTGGTTAGAATAGTAAAGGGCCTACTAGTGTTAGAGTAGTAAAGGGCCAGGTCTAGACCTACTAGTGTTAGAATAGTAAAGGCCCTACTGGTGTTAGTATAGTAAAGGGCCAGGTCTACTAGTGTTAGAATAGACCCAGTGTTAGAATAGTAAAGGGCCTACTAGTGTTAGAATAGTAAAGGGCCAGGTCTAGACCTACTAGTGTTAGAATAGTAAAGGGCCTACTGGTGTTAGTATAGTAAAGGACCAGGTCTAGACCTACTACTGTTAGAATAGTAAAGGCCAGGTCTAGACCTACTAGTGTTAGTATAGTAAAGGCCCAGGTTTAGACCTACTAGTGTTAGAATAGTAAAGGGCCAGGCCTAGATCTACTGGTGTTAGAATAGTAAAGGGCCAGGTCTAGACCTACTAGTGTAAGAATAGTAAAGGGCCAGGTCTAGACCTACTTGTGTTAGAATAGTAAAGGGCCTACTAGTGTTAGAATAGTAAAGGGCCAGGTCTAGACCTACTAGTGTTAGAATAGTAAAGGGCCTACTCGTGTTAGAATAGTAAAGGGCCAGGTTTAGACCTACTAGTGTTAGAATAGTAAAGGGCCTACTAGTGTGAGAATAGTAAAGGGCCTACTAGTGTTAGAATAGTAAAGGGCCTACTAGTGGTAGAATAGTAAAGGGCCTACTAGTGTTAGAATAGTAAAGGGCCAGGTCTAGACCTACTAGTGTTAGAATAGTAAAGGGCCAGGTCTAGACCTACTAGTGTTAGAATAGTAAAAAGGGCCTACTGGTGTTAGAATAGTAAAGGGCCTACTAGTGTTAGAATAGTAAAGGCCTACTAGTGTTAGAATAGTAAAGGGCCTACTAGTGTTAGAATAGTAAAGGGCCTACTAGTGTTAGAATAGTAAAAGGGCCAGGTTTAGACCTACTAGTGTTAGAATAGTAAAGGGCCAGGTCTAGACCTACTAGTGTTAGAATAGTAAAGGGCCTACTGGTGATAGAATAGTTAAGGGCCTACTAGTGTTAGAATAGTAAAGGGCCAGGTCTAGACCTACTAGTGTTAGAATAGTAAAGGGCCTACTGGTGTTAGTATAGTAAAGGGCCAGGTCTAGACCTACTAGTGTTAGAATAGTAAAGGGCCAGGTCTAGACCTACTAGTGTTAGAATAGTAAAGGGCCTACTAGTGTTAGAATAGTAAAGGGCCAGGTTTAGACCTACTAGTGTAAGAATAGTAAAGGCCTACTGGTGTTAGAATAGTAAAGGGCCAGGTCTAGACCTACTAGTGTTAGAATAGTAAAGGGCCAGGTCTAGACTACTAGTGTTAGAATAGTAAAGGCCAGGTCTAGACCTACTAGTGTTAGAATAGTAAAGGGCCAGGTCTAGACCTACTAGTGTTAGAATAGTAAAGGGCCTACTAGTGTTAGAATAGTAAAGGGCCTACTAGCCTACTAGTGTTAGAATAGTAAAGGGCCAGGTCTAGACCTACTAGTGTTAGAATAGTAAAAAGGCCTACTGGTGTTAGAATAGTAAAGGGCCTACTAGTGTTAGAATAGTAAAGGGCCAGGTCTAGACCTACTAGTGTTAGAATAGTAAAGGGCCAGGGTTAGACCTACTAGTGTTAGAATAGTAAAGGGCCTACTAGTGTTAGAATAGTAAAGGGCCAGGTCTAGACCTACTAGTGTTAGAATAGTAAAGGGCCAGGTCTAGACCTACTAGTGTTAGAATAGTAAAGGGCCAGGTCTAGACCTACAAGTGTTAGAATAGTAAAGGGCTTACTAGTGTTAGAATAGTAAAGGGCTTACTAGTGTTAGAATAGTAAAGGGCCAGGTTTAGACCTACTACTGTTAGAATAGTAAATGGCCAGGTCTAGACCTACTAGTGTTAGAATAGTGAAGGGCCTACTGGTGTTAGATTAGTAAAGGGCCATGTCTAGACCTACTAGTGTTAGAATAGTAAAGGGCCTACTGTGTTAGTATAGTAAAGGGCCAGGTTTAGACCTACTAGTGTTAGAATAGTAAAGGTCTAGACCTACTAGTGTTAGAATAGTAAAGGGCCAGGTCTAGACCTACTAGTGTTAGAATAGTAAAGGGCCTACTACTAGTGTTAGAATAGTAAAGGGCCAGGTCTAGACCTACTAGTGTTAGAATAGTAAAGGGCCTAGTGTTAGAATAGTAAAGGGCCAGGTCTAGACCTACTAGTGTTAGAATAGTAAAGGGCCTACAGTGTTAGAATAGTAAAGGGCCAGGTCTAGACCTACTAGTGTTAGAATAGTAAAGGGCCTACTGGTGTTAGAATAGTAAAGGGCCAGGTTTAGACCTACTAGTGTTAGAATAGTAAAGGGCCTACTAGTGTTAGAATAGTAAAGGGCCAGGTTTAGACCTACTAGTGTTAGAATAGTAAAGGGCTACTAGTGTTAGAATAGTAAAGGGCCTACTAGTGTTAGAATAGTAAAGGGCCAGGTCTAGACCTACTAGTGTTAGAATAGTAAAGGGCCAGGTTTAAACCTAGTAGTTTTAGAATAGTAAAGGGCCAGGTCTAGACCTACTAGTGTTAGAATAGTAAAGGGCCTACTAGAGTTAGAATAGTAAAGGGCCAGGTCTAGACCTACTAGTGTTAGAATAGTAAAGGGCCTACTAGTGTTAGAATAGTAAAGGCCCTACTGGTGTTAGTATAGTAAAGGGCCAGGTCTAGTCCTACTAGTGTTAGAATAGTAAAAGGCCAGGTCTAGACCTACTAGTGTTAGAATAGTAAAGGGCCAGGTCTAGACCTACTAGTGTTAGAATAGTAAAGGGCTTACTAGTGTTAGAATAGTAAAGGGCTTACTAGTGTTAGAATAGTAAATGGCCAGGTCTAGACCTACTAGTGTTAGAATAGTGAAGGGCCTACTGGTGTTAGATTAGTAAAGGGCCTACTAGTGTTAGAATAGTAAAGGGCCTACTAGTGTTAGAATAGTAAAGGGCCAGGTCTAGACCTACTAGTGTTAGAATAGTAAAGGGCCAGGTTTAGACCTACTAGTGTTAGAATAGTAAAGGGCCTAGTGTTAGAATAGTAAAGGGCCTACTAGTGTTAGAATAGTAAAGGGCCTACTGGTGTTAGTATAGTAAAGGACCAGGTCTAGACCTACTAGTGTTAGAATAGTAAAGGGCCAGGTCTAGACCTACTAGTGTTAGAATAGTAAAGGGCCTACTAGTGTTAGAATAGTAAAGGGCCTACTGGTGTTAGAATAGTAAAGGGCTTACTAGTGTTAGAATAGTAAAGGGCTTACTAGTGTTAGAATAGTGAAGGGCCTACTAGTGTTAGAATAGTAAAGGGCCAGATTTAGACCTACTAGTGTTCTTATAGTAAAGGGCCAGGTTTAGACCTACTAGTGTTAGAATAGTAAATGGCCAGGTTTAGACCTACTAGTGTTAGAATAGTGAAGGGCCTACTAGTGTTAGAATAGTAAAGGGCCAGGTCTAGACCTACTAGTGTTAGAATAGTAAAGGGCCTACTAGTGTTAGAATAGTAAAGGGCCAGGTCTAGTCCTACTAGTGTTAGAATAGTAAAAGGGCAGGTCTAGACCTACTAGTGTTAGAATAGTAAAAGGGCAGGTCTAGACCTACTAGTGTTAGAATAGTAAAGGGCCAGGTCTAGACGTACTAGTGTTAGAATAGTAAAGGGCCTACTAGTGTTAGAATAGTAAAGGGCCTACTAGTGTTAGAATAGTAAATGGCCAGGTCTAGACCTACTAGTGTTAGAATAGTAAAGGGCCTACTGGTGTTAGAATAGTAAAGGGCCTACTAGTGTTAGAATAGTAAAGGGCCTACTAGTGTTAGAATAGTAAAGGGCCAGGTCTAGACCTACTAGTGTTAGAATAGTAAAGGGCCAGGTTTAGACCTACTAGTGTCAGTATAGTAAAGGGTCCTACTTGTGTTAGAATAGTAAAGGGCCTACTTGTGTTAGAATAGTAAAGGGCCTACTGGTGTTAGAATAGTAAAGGCCAGGTCTAGACCTACAAGTGTTAGAATAGTAAAGGGCCAGGTCTAGACCTACTAGTGTTAGAATAGTAAAGGGCCCTGTCTAGACCTACTAGTGTTAGAATAGTAAAGGGCCTACTGGTGTTAGAATAGTAAAGGGCTTACTAGTGTTAGAATAGTAAAGGGCTTACTAGTGTTAGAATAGTGAAGGGCCTACTAGTGTTAGAATAGTAAAGGGCCAGATTTAGACCTACTAGTGTTCTTATAGTAAAGGGCCAGGTTTAGACCTACTAGTGTTAGAATAGTAAAGGGCCTAGGTTAGAATAGTAAAGGGCCTACCTAAAGGGCCTACTAGTGTTAGAATAGTAAAAGGGCCTACTGGTGTTAGAATAGTAAAGGGCCTACTAGTGTTAGAATAGTAAAGGGCCTACTAGTGTTAGAATAGTAAAGGGCCTACTAGTGTTAGAATAGTAAAGGGCCTACTAGTGGTAGAATAGTAAAAGGCCAGGTTTAGACCTACTAGTGTAAGAATAGTAAAGGGCCAGGTCTAGACCTACTAGTGTTAGAATAGTAAAGGGCCTACTGGTGATAGAATAGTAAAGGGCCTACTAGTGTTAGAATAGTAAAGGGCCAGGTCTAGACCTACTAGTGTAAGAATAGTAAAGGCCCTACTGGTGTTAGTATAGTAAAGGGCCAGGTCTAGTCCTACTAGTGTTAGAATAGTAAAGGGCCAGGTCTAGACCTACTAGTGTTAGAATAGTAAAGGGCCTACTAGTGTTAGAATAGTAAAGGGCCAGGTTTAGACCTACTAGTGTAAGAATAGTAAAGGCCCTACTGGTGTTAGTATAGTAAAGGGCCAGGTCTAGTCCTACTAGTGTTAGAATAGTAAAGGGCCAGGTCTAGACCGACTACTGTTAGAATAGTAAAAGGCCAGGTCTAGACCTACTAGTGTTAGAATAGTAAAGGGCCAGGTCTAGACCTACTAGTGTTAGAATAGTAAAGGGCCTACTAGTGTTAGAATAGTAAAGGGCCTACTAGTGGTAGAATAGTAAAGGGCCTACTAGTGGTAGAATAGTAAAGGGCCTACTAGTGTTAGAATAGTAAAGGGCCAGGTTTAGACCTACTAGTGTAAGAATAGTAAAGGGCCTACTAGTGTTAGAATAGTAAAGGGCCTACTAGTGTTAGAATAGTAAAGGGCCTACTAGTGTTAGAATAGTAAAGGGCCTACTAGTGTTAGAATAGTAAAGGGCCTACTAGTGGTAGAATAGTAAAAGGCCAGGTTTAGACCTACTAGTGTAAGAATAGTAAAGGGCCAGGTCTAGACCTACTAGTGTTAGAATAGTAAAGGGCCTACTGGTGATAGAATAGTAAAGGGCCTACTAGTGTTAGAATAGTAAAGGGCCAGGTTTAGACCTACTAGTGTAAGAATAGTAAAGGGCCAGGTCTAGACCTACTAGTGTTAGAATAGTAAAGGGCCTACTAGTGTTAGAATAGTAAAGGGCCTACTAGTGTTAGAATACTAAAGGGCCAGGTCTAGACCTACTAGTGTTAGAATAGTAAAGGGCCTACTGGTGTTAGTATAGTAAAGGGCCATGTCTAGACCTACTAGTGTTAGAATAGTAAAGGGCCAGGTCTAGACCTATTAGTGTTAGAATAGTGAAGGGCCAGGTCTAGGCCTAATAGTGTTAGAATAGTAAAGGGCCAGGTCTAGACCTACTGGTGTTAGATTCGTAAAGGGCCAGGTCTAGACCTATTAGTGTTAGAATAGTAAAGGGCCAGGTCTAGACCTACTGGTGTTAGAATAGTAAAGGGCCTACTAGTGTTAGAATAGTAAAGGGCCAGGTCTAGACCTACTAGTGTTATTAAAGTAAAGGGCCTACTGGTGTTAGTATAGTAAAGGGCCAGGTTTAGACCAACTAGTGTTAGAATAGTAAAGGGCCTACTAGTGTGAGAATAGTAAAGGGCCTACTAGTGTTAGAATAGTAAAGGGCCTACTAGTGTTAGAATAGTAAAGGGCCTACTAGTGGTAGAATAGTAAAGGGCCAGGTTTAGACCTACTAGTGTAAGAATAGTAAAGGGCCAGGTCTAGACCTACTAGTGTTAGAATACTAAAGGGCCTACTGGTGATAGAATAGTAAAGGGCCTACTAGTGTTAGAATAGTAAAGGGCCTACTAGTGTTAGAATAGTAAAGGGCCTACTAGTGTTAGAATAGTAAAGGGCCTACTAGTGGTAGAATAGTAAAAGGCCAGGTTTAGACCTACTAGTGTAAGAATAGTAAAGGGCCAGGTCTAGACCTACTAGTGTTAGAATAGTAAAGGGCCTACTGGTGATAGAATAGTTAAGGGCCTACTAGTGTTAGAATAGTAAAGGGCCAGGTCTAGACCTACTAGTGTAAGAATAGTAAAGGCCCTACTGGTGTTAGTATAGTAAAGGGCCAGGTATAGTCCTACTAGTGTTAGAATAGTAAAGGGCCAGGTCTAGACCTACTAGTGTTAGAATAGTAAAGGGCCTACTAGTGTTAGAATAGTAAAGGGCCAGGTTTAGACCTACTAGTGTAAGAATAGTAAAGGCCCTACTGGTGTTAGTATAGTAAAGGGCCAGGTCTAGTCCTACTAGTGTTAGAATAGTAAAGGGCCAGGTCTAGACCGACTACTGTTAGAATAGTAAAAGGCCAGGTCTAGACCTACTAGTGTTAGAATAGTAAAGGGCCAGGTCTAGACCTACTAGTGTTAGAATAGTAAAGGGCCTACTAGTGTTAGAATAGTAAAGGGCCTACTAGTGTTAGAATACTAAAGGGCCAGGTCTAGACCTACTAGTGTTAGAATAGTAAAGGGCCTACTGGTGTTAGTATAGTAAAGGGCCTACTGGTGTTAGTATAGTAAAGGGCCATGTCTAGACCTACTAGTGTTAGAATAGTAAAGGGCCAGGTCTAGACCTACTAGTGTTAGAATAGTGAAGGGCCAGGTCTAGGCCTAATAGTGTTAGAATAGTAAAGGGCCAGGTCTAGACCTACTGGTGTTAGATTCGTAAAGGGCCAGGTCTAGACCTACTAGTGTTAGAATAGTAAAGGGCCAGGTCTAGACCTATTAGTGTTAGAATAGTAAAGGGCCTACTAGTGTTAGAATAGTAAAGGGCCTACTAGTGTTAGAATACTAAAGGGCCAGGTCTAGACCTACTAGTGTTAGAATATTAAACGGCCAGGTCTAGACCTACTAGTGTTAGTATAGTAAAGGGCCTACTGGTGTTAGTATAGTAAAGGGCCAGGTCTAGACCTACTAGTGTTATTAAAGTAAAGGGCCTACTGGTGTTAGTATAGTAAAGGGCCAGGTTTAGACCAACTAGTGTTAGAATAGTAAAGGGCCTACTAGTGTGAGAATATTAAAGGGCCAGGTTTAGACCTACTAGTGTTAGAATAGTAAAGGGCCTACTAGTGTTAGAATAGTAAAGGGCCTACTAGTGTTAGAATAGTAAAGGGCCAGGTTTAGACCTACTAGTGTTAGAATAGTAAAGGGCCAGGTTTAGACCTACTAGTGTTAGAATAGTAAAGGGCCAGGTCTAGACCTACTAGTGTTAGAATAGTAAAGGGCCTACTAGTGTTAGAATAGTAAAGGGCCAGGTCTATACCTACTGGTGTTAGAATAGTAAAGGGCCAGGTCTAGACCTACTAGTGTTAGAATAGTAAAGGGCCAGGTCTAGACCGACTACTGTTAGAATAGTAAAAGGCCAGGTCTAGACCTACTAGTGTTAGAATAGTAAAGGGCCAGGTCTAGACCTACTAGTGTTAGAATAGTAAAGGGCCTACTAGTGTTAGAATAGTAAAGGGCCTACTGGTGTTAGAATAGTAAAGACCAGGTCTAGACCTACTAGTGTTAGAATAGTAAAGGGCCAGGTCTAGACCTACTAGTGTTAGAATAGTAAATGACCTACTAGTGTTAGAATAGTAAAGGGCCTACTGGTGTTAGAATAGTAAAGGGCCAGGTCTAGACCTACTAGTGTTAGAATAGTGAAGGGCCAGGTCTAGGCCTAATAGTGTTAGA
Source organism: Oncorhynchus tshawytscha (assembly GCF_018296145.1). Classification (NCBI taxonomy): domain Eukaryota; kingdom Metazoa; phylum Chordata; class Actinopteri; order Salmoniformes; family Salmonidae; genus Oncorhynchus; species Oncorhynchus tshawytscha. The sequence goes on from NW_024609645.1 coordinate 36,198, forward strand.
ATAGTAAAGGGCCAGGTCTAGACCTACTGGTGTTAGATTCGTAAAGGGCCAGGTCTAGACCTACTAGTGTTAGAATAGTAAAGGGCCAGGTCTAGACCTATTAGTGTTAGAATACTAAAGAGCCTACTAGTGTTAGAATAGTAAAGGGCCTACTAGTGTTAGAATACTAAAGGGCCAGGTCTAGACCTACTAGTGTTAGAATAGTAAAGTACCTACTCGTGTTAGAATAGTAAACGGCCAGGTCTAGACATACTAGTGTTAGTATAGTAAAGGGCCTACTAGTGTTAGAATAGTAAAGGGCCTACTAGTGTTAGAATAGTAAAGGGCCAGGTCTAGACCTACTAGTGTTAGAATAGTAAAGGGCCAGGTCTAGACCTACTAGTGTTATTAAAGTAAAGGGCCTACTGGTGTTAGTATAGTAAAGGGCCAGGTTTAGACCAACTAGTGTTAGAATAGTAAAGGGCCTACTAGTGTTAGAATATTAAAGGGCCAGGTTTAGACCTACTAGTGTTAGAATAGTAAAGGGCCTACTAGTGTTAGAATAGTAAAGGGCCTACTAGTGTTAGAATAGTAAAGGGCCAGGTCTAGACCTACTAGTGTTAGAATAGTAAAGGGCCAGGTCTAGACCTACTAGTGTTAGAATAGTAAAGGGCCAGGTCTAGACCTACTAGTGTAAGAATAGTAAAGGCCCTACTGGTGTTAGTATAGTAAAAGGCCAGGTCTAGTCCTACTAGTGTTAGAATAGTAAAGGGCCAGGTCTAGACCTACTAGTGTTAGAATAGTAAAGGGCCTACTAGTATTAGAATAGTAAAGGGCCAGGTTTAGACCTACTAGTGTAAGAATAGTAAAGGCCCTACTGGTGTTAGAATAGTAAAGGGCCAGGTCTAGACCTACTAGTGTTAGAATAGTAAAGGGCCAGGTCTAGACCTACTAGTGTTAGAATAGTAAAGGCCAGGTCTAGACCTACTAGTGTTAGAATAGTAAAGGGCCAGGTCTAGACCTACTAGTGTTAGAATAGTAAAGGGCCTACTAGTGTTAGAATAGTAAAGGGCCTACTGGTGTTAGAATAGTAAAGACCAGGTCTAGACCTACTAGTGTTAGAATAGTAAAGGGCCAGGTCTAGACCTACTAGTGTTAGAATAGTAAAGGGCCTACTGGTGTTAGAATAGTAAAGGGCCTACTAGTGTTAGAATAGTAAAGGGCCAGGTCTAGACCTACTAGTGTTAGAATAGTAAAGGGCCAGGTCTAGACCTAGTGTTAGAATAGTAAAGGGCCAGGTCTAGTCCTACTGGTGTTAGAATAGTAAAAGGCCAGGTCTAGACCTACTAGTGTTAGAATAGTAAAGGGCCAGGTCTAGACCTACTAGTGTTAGAATAGTAAACGGCCTACTGGTGTTAGTATAGTAAAGGACCAGGTCTAGACCTACTAGTGTTAGAATAGTAAAGGGCCAGGTCTAGACCTACTAGTGTTAGAATAGTAAAGGGCCAGGTCTAGACCTACTAGTGTTAGAATAGTAAAGGGCCTACTGGTGTTAGTATAGTAAAGGACCAGGTCTAGACCTACTACTGTTAGAATAGTAAAGGCCAGGTCTAGACCTACTAGTGTTAGTATAGTAAAGGCCCAGGTTTAGACCTACTAGTGTTAGAATAGTAAAGGGCCTACTGGTGTTAGAATAGTAAAGGGCCAGGTCTAGACCTACTAGTGTTAGAATAGTAAAGGGCCAGGTTTAGACCTACTAGTGTTAGAATAGTAAAGGGCCAGGTCTAGACCTACTAGTGTTAGAATAGTAAAGGGCCTACTGGTGTTAGAATAGTAAAGGGCCTACTAGTGTTAGAATAGTAAAGGGCCTACTGGTGTTAGAATAAAAGACCAGGTCTAGACCTACTAGTGTTAGAATAGTAAAGGGCCAGGTCTAGACCTACTAGTGTTAGAATAGTAAAAGCTTACTAGTGTTAGAATAGTAAAGGGCCTACTGGTGTTAGAATAGTAAAGGGCCAGGTCTAGACCTACTAGTGTTAGAATAGTGAAGGGCCAGGTCTAGGCCTAATAGTGTTAGAATAGTAAAGGGCCAGGTCTAGACCTACTGGTGTTAGATTCGTAAAGGGCCAGGTCTAGACCTACTAGTGTTAGAATAGTAAAGGGCCAGGTCTAGACCTACTAGTGTTAGAATAGTAAAGGGCCTACTAGTATTAGAATAGTAAAGGGCCAGGTTTAGACCTACTAGTGTAAGAATAGTAAAGGCCCTACTGGTGTTAGTATAGTAAAGGGCCAGGTCTAGTCCTACTAGTGTTAGAATAGTAAAGGGCCAGGTCTAGACCGACTACTGTTAGAATAGTAAAAGGCCAGGTCTAGACCTACTAGTGTTAGAATAGTAAAGGGCCAGGTCTAGACCTACTAGTGTTAGAATAGTAAAGGGCCTACTAGTGTTAGAATAGTAAAGGGCCTACTGGTGTTAGAATAGTAAAGACCAGGTCTAGACCTACTAGTGTTAGAATAGTAAAGGGCCAGGTCTAGACCTACTAGTGTTAGAATAGTAAAAGCTTACTAGTGTTAGAATAGTAAAGGGCCTACTGGTGTTAGAATAGTAAAGGGCCAGGTCTAGACCTACTAGTGTTAGAATAGTGAAGGGCCAGGTCTAGGCCTAATAGTGTTAGAATAGTAAAGGGCCAGGTCTAGACCTACTGGTGTTAGATTCGTAAAGGGCCAGGTCTAGACCTACTAGTGTTAGAATAGTAAAGGGCCAGGTCTAGACCTATTAGTGTTAGAATACTAAAGAGCCTACTAGTGTTAGAATAGTAAAGGGCCTACTAGTGTTAGAATACTAAAGGGCCAGGTCTAGACCTACTGGTGTTAGAATAGTAAGGCCAGGTCTAGACCTACTAGTGTTAGAATAGTAAAGGGCCTACTAGTGTTAGAATAGTAAAGGGCCTACTCGTGTTAGAATAGTAAACGGCCAGGTCTAGACCTACTAGTGTTAGTATAGTAAAGGGCCTACTGTTGTTAGTATAGTAAAGGGCCAGGTCTAGACCTACTAGTGTTATTAAAGTAAAGGGCCTACTGGTGTTAGTATAGTAAAGGGCCAGGTTTAGACCAACTAGTGTTAGAATAGTAAAGGGCCTACTAGTGTTAGAATATTAAAGGGCCAGGTTTAGACCTACTAGTGTTAGAATAGTAAAGGGCCTACTAGTGTTAGAATAGTAAAGGGCCTACTAGTGTTAGAATAGTAAAGGGCCAGGTCTAGACCTACTAGTGTTAGAATAGTAAAGGGCCAGGTTTAGACCTACTAGTGTTAGAATAGTGAAGGGCCAGGTCTAGACCTACTAGTGTTAGAATAGTAAAGGGCCTACTAGTGTTAGAATAGTAAAGGGCCAGGTCTAGACCTACTGGTGTTAGAATAGTAAAGGGCCTACTAGTGTTAGAATAGTAAAGGGCCAGGTCTAGACCTACTAGTATAAGAATAGTAAAGGCCCTACTGGTGTTAGTATAGTAAAGGGCCAGGTCTAGTCCTACTAGTGTTAGAATAGTAAAAGGGCAGGTCTAGACCTACTAGTGTTAGAATAGTAAAAGGCCAGGTCTAGACGTACTAGTGTTAGAATAGTAAAGGGCCTACTAGTGTTAGAATAGTAAAGGGCCTACTAGTGTTAGAATAGTAAAGGGCCTACTAGTGTTAGAATAGTAAAGGGCCTACTGGTGTTAGAATAGTAAAGGGCCTACTAGTGTTAGAATAGTAAAGGGCCAGGTCTAGACCTACTAGTATAAGAATAGTAAAGGCCCTACTGGTGTTAGTATAGTAAAGGGCCAGGTCTAGTCCTACTAGTGTTAGAATAGTAAAAGGGCAGGTCTAGACCTACTAGTGTTAGAATAGTAAAAGGGCAGGTCTAGACCTACTAGTGTTAGAATAGTAAAGGGCCAGGTCTAGACCTACTAGTGTCAGTATAGTAAAGGGCCTACTTGTGTTAGAATACTAAAGGGCCTACTTGTGTTAGAATAGTAAAGGGCCTACTGGTGTTAGAATAGTAAAGGGCCAGGTTTAGACCTACTAGTGTTAGAATAGTAAAGGGCCAGGTTTAGACCTACTAGTGTTAGAATAGTAAAGGGTCCTACTTGTGTTAGAATAGTAAAGGGCCTACTGGTGTTAGAATAGTAAAGGCCAGGTCTAGATCTACTAGTGTTAGAATATTAAACGTCCAGGTCTAGACCTACTAGTGTTAGTATAGTAAAGGGCCTACTGGTGTTAGTATAGTAAAGGGCCAGGTCTAGACCTACTAGTGTTATTAAAGTAAAGGGCCTACTGGTGTTAGTATAGTAAAGGGCCAGGTTTAGACCAACTAGTGTTAGAATAGTAAAGGGCCTACTAGTGTGAGAATATTAAAGGGCCAGGTTTAGACCTACTAGTGTTAGAATAGTAAAGGGCCTACTAGTGTTAGAATAGTAAAGGGCCTACTAGTGTTAGAATAGTAAAGGGCCAGGTCTAGACCTACTAGTGTTAGAATAGTAAAGGGCCAGGTTTAGACCTACTAGTGTTAGAATAGTAAAGGGCCAGGTCTAGACCTACTAGTGTAAGAATAGTAAAGGCCCTACTGGTGTTAGTATAGTAAAGGGCCAGGTCTAGACCTACTAGTGTTATTAAAGTAAAGGGCCTACTGGTGTTAGTATAGTAAAGGGCCAGGTTTAGACCAACTAGTGTTAGAATAGTAAAGGGCCTACTAGTGTGAGAATATTAAATGGCCAGGTTTAGACCTACTAGTGTTAGAATAGTAAAGGGCCTACTAGTGTTAGAATAGTAAAGGGCCTACTAGTGTTAGAATAGTAAAGGGCCAGGTCTAGACCGACTAGTGTAAGAATAGTAAAGGCCCTACTGGTGTTAGTATAGTAAAGGGCCAAGTCTAGTCCTACTAGTGTTAGAATAGTAAAAGGGCAGGTCTAGACCAACCACTTCCGGCGCCGACAGAGATGGCCGCCTCGCTTCGCGTTCCTAGGAAACTATGCAGTTTTTTGTTTTTTGACGTGTTATTTCTTACACTAGTACCCCAGGTCATCTTAGGTTTCATTACATACAGCCGAGAAGAACTACTGAATATAAGATCAGCGTCAACTCACCATCAGTACGACCAAGAATATGTTTTTCGCGATGCGGATCCTGTGTTCTGCCTTACAACCAGTGTAACGGAGTGGATTACATGCAGCGACCCGAAAAAACGACTCAGAAAAAGAGGGAAACGAAGCGGTCTTCTGGTCAGACTCCGGAGACGGGCACATCGTGCACCACTCCCTAGCATTCTTCTCGCCAATGTCCAGTCTCTTGACAACAAGGTTGATGAAATCCGAGCAAGGGTAGCATTCCAGAGGGACATCAGAGACTGTAACGTTCTCTGCTTCACGGAAACATGGCTAACTGGAGAGACGCAATCCGAAGCGGTGCAGACAGCGGGTTTCTCCACGCATCGCGCGGACAGAAACGAACATCTTTCTGGTAAGAAGAGGGGCGGGGGCATATGCCTTATGACTAACGTGACATGGTGTGATGACAGAAACATACAGGAACTCAAATCCTTCTGTTCACCTGATTTAGAATTCCTCACAATCAAATGTAGACCGCATTATCTACCAAGAGAATTCTCTTCGATTATAATCACAGCCGTATATATCCCCCCAAGCAGACACATCGATGGCTCTGAACGAACTTTATTTAACTCTCTGCAAACTGGAAACGATTTATCCGGAGGCTGCATTCATTGTAGCTGGGGATTTTAACAAGGCTAATCTGAAAACAAGACTCCCTAAATTTTATCAGCATATCGATTGCGCAACCAGGGGTGGAAAGACCCTGGATCATTGTTACTCTAACTTCCGCGACGCATATAAGGCCCTGCCCCGCCCCCTTTCGGAAAAGCTGACCACGACTCCATTTTGTTGATCCCTGCCTACAGACAGAAACTAAAACAAGAAGCTCCCACGCTGAGGTCTGTCCAACGCTGGTCTGACCAAGCTGACTCCACACTCCAAGACTGCTTCCATCACGTGGACTGGGAGATGTTTCGTATTGCGTCAGACAACAACATTGACGAATACGCTGATTCGGTGTGCGAGTTCATTAGAACGTGCGTTGAAGATGTCGTTCCCATAGCAACGATTACAACATTCCCTAACCAGAAACCTTGGATTGATGGCAGCATTCGTGTGAAACTGAAGGCACGAACCACTGCTTTTAATCAGGGCAAGGTGTCTGGTAACATGTCTGAATACAAACAGTGCAGCTATTCCCTCCGCAAGGCTATCAAACAAGCTAAGCGCCAGTACAGAGACAAAGTAGAATCTCAATTCAACGGCTCAGACACAAGAGGCATGTGGCAGGGTCTACAGTCAATCACGGACTACAGGAAGAAACCCAGCCCAGTCACGGACCAGGATGTCTTGCTCCCAGGCAGACTAAATAACTTTTGCCCGCTTTGAGGACAATACAGTGCCACTGACACGGCCTGCAACGAAAACATGCGGTCTCTCCTTCACTGCAGCCGAAGTGAGTAAGACATTTAAACGTGTTAACCCTCGCAAGGCTGCAGGCCCAGACGGCATCCCCAGCCGCGCCCTCAGAGCATGCGCAGACCAGCTGGCCGGTGTGTTTATGGACATATTCAATCAATCCCTATACCAGTCTGCTGTTCCACATGCTTCAAGAGGGCCACCATTGTTCCTGTTCCCAAGAAAGCTAAGGTAACTGAGCTAAACGACTAGTCTCACATAGGTATTCCTCTTGTCCAGATGGGTTAGGGCAGTGTGCAGTGTGGTTGGGATTGCATCGTCTGTGGACCTATTTGGGCGGTAAGCAAATTGGAGTGGGTCTAGGGTGTCAGGTAGGGTGGAGGTGATATGGTCCTTGACTAGTCTCTCAAAGCACTTCATGATGACGGAAGTGAGTGCTACAGGCCGGTAGTCGTTTAGCTCAGTTACCTTAGCTTTCTTGGGAACAGGAACAATGGTGGCCCTCTTGAAGCATGTGGGAACAGCAGACTGGTATAGGGATTGATTGAATATGTCCGTAAACACACCGGCCAGCTGGTCTGCGCATGCTCTGAGGGCGCGGCTGGGGATGCCGTCTGGGCCTGCAGCCTTGCGAGGGTTAACACGTTTAAATGTCTTACTCACCTCGGCTGCAGTGAAGGAGAGTCGTTGCAGGCCGTGTCAGTGGCACTGTATTGTCCTCAAAGCGGGCAAAAAAGTTATTTAGTCTGCCTGGGAGCAAGACATCCTGGTCCGTGACTGGGCTGGATTTCTTCTTGTAGTCCGTGATTGACTGTAGACCCTGCCACATTCCTCTTGTGTCTAAGCCGTTGAATTGAGATTCTACTTTGTCTCTGTACTGACGCTTAGTTTGTTTGATAGCCTTGCGGAGGGAATAGCTGCACTGTTTGTATTCGTTCATGTTACCAGTCACCTTGCCCTGATTAAAAGCAGTGGTTCGCGCTTTCAGTTTCACGCGAATGCTGCCATCAATCCACGGTTTCTGGTTAGGGAATGTTTTAATCATTGCTATGGGAACGACATCTTCAACGCACGTTCTAATGAACTCGCACACTGAATCAGCGTATTCGTCAATATTGTTATCTGACGCAATACGAAACATATCCCAGTCCACGTGATGGAAGCAGTCTTGGAGTGTGGAGTCAGCTTGGTCGGACCAGCGTTGGACAGACCTCAGCGTGGGAGCCTCTTGTTTTAGTTTCTGTCTGTAGGCAGGGATCAACAAAATGGAGTCGTGGTCAGCTTTTCCGAAAGGAGGGCGGGGCAAGGCCTTATATGCGTCGCGGAAGTTAGAGTAACAATGATCCAAGGTTTTTCCACCCCTGGTTGCGCAATCGATATGCTGATAAAATTTAGGGAGTCTTGTTTTCAGATTAGCCTTGTTAAAATCCCCAGCTACAATGAATGCAGCCTCCGGATAAATGGATTCCAGTTTGCAACGAGTCAAATAAAGTTTGTTCAGAGCCATCGATGTGTCTGCTTGGGGGGGGGGGATATATACGGCTGTGATTATAATCGAAGAGAATTCTCTTGGTAGATAATGCGGTCTACATTTGATTGTGAGGAATTCTAAATCAGCTGAACAGAAGGATTTGAGTTCCTGTATGTTTCTTTCGTCACACCATGTCTCGTTAGCCATAAGGCATACGCCCCCGCCCCTCTTCTTACCAGAAAGATGTTTGTTTCTGTCGGCGCGATGCGTGGAGAAACCCGCTGGCTGCACCGCCTCGGATAGCGTCTCTCCAGTGAGCCATGTTTCCGTGAAGCAAAGAACGTTACAGTCTCTGATGTCCCTCTGGAATGCTACCCTTGCTCGGATTTCATCAACCTTGTTGTCAAGTGACTGGACATTGGCGAGAAGAATGCTAGGGAGTGGTGCACGATGTGCCCGTCTCCGGAGTCTGACCAGAAGACCGCCTCGTTTCCCTCTTTTTCGGAGTCATTTTTTTGGGTCGCCGCATAGGATCCATTCTGTTGTCCCGGTTGAAAGGCAGAACACAGGATCCGCATCGCGAAAAACATATTCTTGGTCGTACTGATGGTGAGTTGACATTGATCTTATATTCAGTAGTTCTTCTCGACTGCATGTAATGAAACCTAAGATGACCTGGGGTACTAATGTAAGAAATAACACGTAAAAAAACAAAACACTGCATAGTTTCCTAGGAACGCGAAGCGAGGCGGCCATCTCTGTCGGCGCCGGAAGTGTTAGAATAGTGTTAGAGTAGTAAAGGGCCTACTGGTGATAGAATAGAACTCTCCCACCACATAACTCTCCTATAGAACTCTCCTACCACATAACTATCCTATAGGACTCTCCCTCCAAATAACTACCCTATAGAACTCTCCTACAATATAACTCCCCTATAGAACTCTCCTATAGAACTCTCCCACCACATAACTCTCCTATAGAACTCTCCTATTGAACCCTCCCACCATATAACTCTCCTATAGAACTCTCCCACCACATAACTCTCCTATAGAACTCTCCTACCACATAACTCTCCTATAGAACTCTCCTACCACATAACTCTCCTATAGAACTCTCCCTCCACATAACTCCCCTATAGAACTCTCCCACCACATAACTCTCCTATAGAACTCTCCTACCACATAACTATCCTATAGAACTCTCCCACCACATAACTCCCCTATATAACTCTCCCTCCACATAACTCTCCTATAGAAATCTCCCTCCACATAACTCCCCTATATAACTCTCCCTCCACATAACTATCCTACCACATAACTCCCCTATAGAACTCTCCTACCACATAACTCTCCTATAGAACTCTCGCATAGAACTCTCCTACCACATAACTATCCTATAGAACTCTCCCACCACATAACTCCCCTATAGAACCCTCCTACCATATAACTCCCCTATAGAACTCTCCTATAGAACTCTCCCACCGCATAACTCCCCTATAGAACCCTCCTACCATATAACTCCCCTATAGAACTCTCCTATAGAACTCTCCCACCACATAACTCCCCTATAGAACCCTCCTACCATATAACTCCCCTATAGAACTCTCCTATAGAACTCTCCCACCACATAACTCCCCTATAGAACTCTCCCACCACATAACTCCCCTATAGAACTCTCCCACCACATAACTCCCCTATAGAACTCTCCCACCACATAACTCCCCTATAGAACTCTCCCACCACATAACTCCCCTATAGAACTCTCCCACCACATAACTCTCCTATAGAACTCTCCTACCACATAACTCTCCTATAGAACTCTCCCACCACATAACTCTCCTACCACATAACTCCCCTATAGAAATTTCCTACCACATAACTCTCCTATAGAACTCTCCTACCACATAACTATCCTATAGAACTCTCCCTCCACATAACTCTCCTACCACATAACTCTCCTATATAACTCTCCTACCACATAACTCTCCCATAGAACTCTCCTACCACAAAACTCTCCCTCCACATAACTCTCCTATAGAACTCTCCCTCCACAGAACTCCCCTATAGAACTCTCCCACCACAGAACTCTCCTATAGATTTCACCCCTCACATAACTCTCCAGTCCTTGTGCGCAACAGGCTATAGGCTACACAAATACCTCTCCACAATAGGCATTCATTCCTCTTCTCGTGAAATCCCAGGAAAGCCATAGGCTACAAAAGCTATTGGACATAGCTTTTTTCAAACGTTAATACTTGCCGTTGTAATCTATTCGGGGAAGAAGCAGTCTTACTAATTGCTGAATGTAAAACATGCTTTCAGAATAGAAAATGATTGGTCGGGGAAAGTTGAGAAAGTGCATTGGTGTGATTACTTTTGGCGGGTTATGATATCATTGTTGCACTGATGCATTGTAAATAGCTGCACAGGACAAAGAGATGAGCACAGTGGACAATAACACCCAAAGGAATTCCAGGTGTATTTTTACCTGTTTTTTAAATCTGATTTTACTGCTGCATCAGTTACTTGATGTGAAATAGAGTTCCATGTAGTCATGGCTCTATGTTGTGGGCCATGTGGCGCAGCGGTCTAAGGCCGTCAATACAGACCTGGGTTCGATCCCGGGCTGTATCTCAACCGGCCATGATCGGGAGTCCTACAGGGCGGCACGCAATTGGCTCAGCGTCGTCTGGGTTAGAGGAGGGTTTGCCAGGGGTAGGCCGTCATTGTAAATAAAAATTTGTTCTTAACTGACTTGCCAAGTTAAATAAAGGTTAAATAAACAAAAAATTACTGTAGTACTGTGTGCCTCCCATAGTCTGTTCTGGACTTGGAGACTGTGATGACACCTCTGGTGGCATGTCTTGTGGGGTATGCATGGGTGTCCGATCTGTGTGCCAGTAGTTCAAATAGACAGCTCGGTGCATTCAACATGTCAATACCTCTCATAAATACAAGTAGTGATGAAGTCAATCTCTCCTCCACTTTCAGCCAGGAGAGATTAAGATCAATGTTGGCTCTCTGTGTACATCCACGGGTCAACCGTACTGCCCTGTACTGAGCCAATTGCAATCTTCTTAAGTCCCTCTTTGAGGCACCTGACCACACAGTTGTCAAGGTGCGACACAAGTAGGGCCTGTATTTGTATTTATTATGAATCCCCATTAGTTCTGCCCAGGCAGCAGCTACTCTTCCTGGGGTTTATTATGGATCCCCATTAGTTCCTGCCAAGGCAGCAGCTACTCTTCCTGGGGTTTATTATGGATCCCCATTAGTTCCTGCCAAGGCAGCAGCTACTCTTCCTGGGGTTTATTATGGATCCCCATTAGTTCTGCCAAGGCAGCAGCTACTCTTCCTGGGGTTTATTATGGATCCCCATTAGTTCTGCCAAGGCAGCAGCTACTCTACCTGGGGTTTATTATGGATCCCCATTAGTTCTGCCAAGGCAGCAGCTACTCTACCTGGGGTTTATTATGGATCCCCATTAGTTCTGCCAAGGCAGCAGCTACTCTTCCTGGGGTTTATTATGGAGCCCCCTTTAGTTCCTGCCAAGGCAGCAGCTACTCTTCCTGGGTCCAAACCTATTAAAGCACTTACATTACATATAAAATAGACCATCATATAACATTATTACACCACTACATATCTGCAGTAGAAACCGTATAATACCGCCATACAACAATATTACCATGTGTGCGTGTGTCTGTACCTTTGTGTGTGTCTCTTCACAGTCCCCGCTGTTCCATAAGTTGTATTTTTACTTGATTTTTAAATCTGATTTTACTGCTTGCATCAGTTACCTAAGTTCCATGTAGTCATAGCTCTATGTAGTACTGTACATCTCCCATAGTCTGTTCTGGACTTGGGTACTGTGAAAAGACCTCAGAGAGAACAGTAGACGGCACACGTCAGATGTGTGATTTATGACCCTATGTCATGGGTCACGTGTGTATGCCCATATATGGGCATCCTGTCAGGACATCCTGGCGGGAACTTATCACGTGCTCTAGGGAGTGCCCATATGGGCATCCTGTCATTCCTGTTCTCACTCGTTAGAGTGAGTGTAAATGTATGCATATATTTCATCTGTTCCTTTGGAGCTGTCATGATGATTGATGTGTTGGGACCTCGTTAAACTGGGGGATGTGTTTGAACATTTCAAAGAGTATGGCCCCCACCCTGTTTTAGTGACCTTAGGGCTGTTGTCTACGAAACAGGAATGTCCTGTTGGGGGGACAGACGCAATTTGAATAAGCCCCAGAACACCACAAGCGCCCACGATAAACCACTAAAGAAATGTAATTTGTATTTTTGTGATCAGTGAAACACCCGTGATGACCATAACAACAGAAGCAGGACCTCGGTTGAAACATAGAGAAAGGTCCCAGTACAAAGCATCAATATACGATGCGGTTTCTAAATATGTATAGAACCCAAATACCGCCCGCAACTGCGCTGAAAGATCAAGTGATGAAGTCTAATGGACAACTATTATCTGTTTGATTACCCGGCCTGTAGAGTGAAACTACCGTAGCCGAAGAATATACAGACCAGACTTTAAGAGTGGACTACTGGCAGGTTTGTCGCAAGGTGGTGTGTCCCGAACTGAGAGTTATCACAAAGGGGTATAGCTTGTTCACGGGACTCCTCAGGAAGAATGTTTCACAGGGTGAAAATACAAAGAAAGAATGGACTTCCATGTGGCTGCGTGGAGTTCTATATCAGCAACGATGAAATCCGCAACCAAAACATTCGTGATGGTGGCCTGACTGGGGATTTTAGGTTGCGCATGTTTATTCCTTTTAAAAGTTGGGACCTAATGGAATTGAAAAATGTTAGTTGGTGGATGCTCTTTTTGTACAGAGCCAACAATGGCAGAGAATTGTTCGGCTAAGGAAGTGCATAATATATACGAATCCTGAGGATTATGATTCAAAGGAACCCCAAGAAGTGTCATCCTCAGAAGGGTCAGCCCCCGAAGAAAACTAAGTACGCGGCTGCTACGTTAACCACGCCCCGATACCAAAGGACTGTTTCAACAATAAAACGAGTGCCCAGAAAGCCTCCGGTACTTCATTTCATCATATACCATGGATATTCATATACCATACCAGGACTCCGATACGCCATGGGTACCAGACCCTAAGGACTGTATGCCTCACAGCCCTCCATTCTACTCCCCCCAGGCAAGACCCCCGACACCCCCACCACCTGAGGATGTGTTTGATGGGGTGGTCAGTCCTATTTCTGTGGACACCATCAAGACCTCTGTAGCCTTTTAGACATGGTGATTGGAGAGTATATACACACACGACAAAAATGCATCGGTTGTGAGATCAATCACCCCAGCCAACGACGACATCCGTGTTTATACCCCCAAGATACTACTTCTTCAACCATTTTGAGGAGCTGGTGAAAAGACTGTGGTCCTGCCGGTTGTTTGTACCTTTGATGGTCAGAGCCCTGGAGTCTATGGGTCTTGTGCCGTCTATTCCCAGAGTTTACGGGGTAACTGAGGCTTTCCTACCTGAACTGAAGGAGGAAATCTACATCCACGAGAAACTCAAAGAAATCCGGCACACCCTGGTGGACGACAACAAATACAAGGAAGCTTTGGTGGCTGATGTGGTGACTTTCTGGCTCAATAAACTGCAAGAGACCGAGTAACAATACACATTTTCTATTTAGATGTAAAGCATACGATGTTAGAGAGAATAAATGCATTTTTTCTTTTGAGAGGACTTTCTAATGTTATGCAACAAATTATTGAAAATAAAGTGAACAATGTATCCTTCTACACAACCCACAATACCGGGTTTAATGCAGAGAGTGTGCTAAAAATGGAGCAAATCATGAGTCATGTACGACATGCGGGCGAGAGTCTACAATGGACACAACTGGTATCCCGTCTTGTGGATGATTCTGAAGAACTAGAAACAACCTTGTCTAAGATTTTACTTTATTTGTTGTTTATATACATATATAACGGATGTGTGTGTGTTTTAAAAATTCAGCGACACAAGCCTGTAAATGTAAACCAAAAATACAGGGTGTTGCATGCTGGGATCACTGAGAAAACAAGGACTAGTATCCTGCTACGAATCCTGAATTGTCTGTATATGTAATAATTGATGTTTGCAAAAATAAAAATGAAATGTTGTCGTTATTTGAAAGGGGGTCATTAACGTTGTTGTACATCAGAGAGGCAAGAAGGATGGTGGAGCAGATGTTGAAAAACATGTATTATACCCCCTCTAACCCAGGGTCTTATGGGGGGAAGGAGAGGTTCCAGAGAGCTATAGCAGGTAGCAGGTTAGGCGCTGCTCAAGTGAATGATTGGCTAGCAGAGCAGGATGCTTAGACTCTGCATAAACCTGTGCAAAAACAATTTCCACAAAATAGAGTTTTTCCTACCCATCCCTTGTCCCAGTTTCAGGCAGATCTATGTGACATGCAGGCCCTTGCAGATAAAAATGATGGAAATCGCTACATGCTAACGGTTATAGATATTTTCTCTAAAATAGCATTTGTAAGGGTCTTAAAAAATAAGAGTGGGGCAGAGGTGTCCCGGGCCTTTGACTCGATCTTGAAGGAAGGAGGAGCCCCCAAGAAAGTGCAGACTGAGGGCAGAAGAAGCACAATATCGTACATTTTGCTACAGGTTCGGGTTTGAAAGCTTTAGCTGTTGAACACTTTAACAGAACTTTGAAGGAGAGTATGTGGAAATATTTTACAGGCACAACACACATGGATATATCGATATAGTTCAAGATTCAGTAAAGTGGTACAACAACAGCTACCATAAGAGTATACGGATGAAGCCCTCCAAGGTCTCTTCTGAAAACTCTTTTCAAGTCTTTAAAAATCTGTATTCTTCGTCGTAAGAAAGAAATTGATTTTAAATTCACGGTGGGGGACTTGATACGTATATCCAAGTTGAGGGGTGTTTTTGACAAAAAATATGAGCAAGGTTACAGCGATGAGTTGTTCACAGTTACTGAATTTCTACCATGTATACCCCATGTCTGTATACTTCCGGCCCTTCTTTGGACACTGTGTTAACAACCCTCCAGGCAAGCTTCAATGCCATACAACTCTCCTTCCGTGGCCTCCAATTGCTCTTAAATACAAGTAAAACTAAATGCATGCTCTTCAACCGATCGCTACCTGCACCTACCAGCCTGTCCAACATCACTACTCTGGACGGCTCTGACTTAGAATACGTGGACAACTACAAATACTTAGGTGTCTGGTTAGACTGTAAACTCTCCTTCCAGACCCATATCAAACATCTCCAATCCAAAGTTAAATCTAGAATTGGCTTCCTATTTCGCAACAAAGCATCCTTCACTCATGCTGCCAAACATACCCTTGTAAAACTGACCATCCTACCAGTCCTCGACTTTGGCGATGTCATTTACAAAATAGCCTCCAATACCCTACTCAACAAATTGGATGCAGTCTATCACAGTGCAATCCGTTTTATCACCAAAGCCCCATATACTACCCACCATTGCGACCTGTACGCTCTCGTTGGCTGGCCCTCGCTTCATACTCGTCGCCAAACCCACTGGCTCCATGTCATCTACAAGACCCTGCTAGGTAAAGTCCCCCTTATCTCAGCTCGCTGGTCACCATAGCATCTCCCACCTGTAGCACACGCTCCAGCAGGTATATCTCTCTAGTCACCCCCAAAACCAATTCTTTCTTTGGCCGCCTCTCCTTCCAGTTCTCTGCTGCCAATGACTGGAACGAACTACAAAAATCTCTGAAACTGGAAACACTTATCTCCCTCACTAGCTTTAAGCACCAACTGTCAGAGCAGCTCACAGATTACTGCACCTGTACATAGCCCACCTATAATTTAGCCCAAACAACTACCTCTTTCCCAACTGTATTTAATTTTAATTTATTTATTTATTTTGCTCCTTTGCACCCCATTATTTTTATTTCTACTTTGCACATTCTTCCATTGCAAAACTACCATTCCAGTGTTTTACTTGCTATATTGTATTTACTTTGCCACCATGGCCTTTTTTGCCTTTACCTCCCTTCTCACCTCATTTGCTCACATTGTATATAGACTTGTTTATACTGTATTATTGACTGTATGTTTGTTTTACTCCATGTGTAACTCTGTGTCGTTGTATCTGTCGAACTGCTTTGCTTCATCTTGGCCAGGTCGCAATTGTAAATGAGAACTTGTTCTCAACTTGCCTACCTGGTTAAATAAAGGTAAAATAAAAAAATAAAATAAATGTCTACAAGTTAAAAGATTATGACGGGAAGCTTATAGAGGGTTCCTTTAATGAGAAGGAACTACAGAAGGTACAGATGGGCAAAGACAAAGTCTTTCACATGGAGGAGATTCTGGATCAAAAGAGAGAAAAGGGTAAAAAATGGGTGTTGGTCCTTTTGAAAAACTGGCCCCAAAAGTTCAACAGTGGGGTATTAGAGCAGGATGTGGTGGAGGCATCGGGGGTTAATTTAAACCCTCATGCATGATAAATACACCATCATTCGCGTGTACACAGGAGTGCATCATGGAACACAGCGGCTTCTACCTGACTCTCCCCACTAAATGCGTCTGCACATATATATTGTAATAACCAAAGTTTGAATTATACAACCAATTTTCCAAAGCCTATAGAGTTATCAGAGGCCTGGGAAGTAGGTCTCAGCGAGATTACATACCTCCATAGTTGGTATAATATCAAGGTTAAGGACCATGATTTTTATTGCAAAAGGATATTGGAACCTCTAAAACTTATAAAGGGGTTCTATTGAACCATCGACAGGATCGTCTCCGAGTTGAATGAACTCCTAACACTGAACAATATGGAAATACTCTTGATCTACAACCCTATACATATATACTATACAGGTGCTGCTGCTGGGGTTATAAAGACCATCGGTAATTTAGCCTACATGTTGGGGACGAGTTCAAATAAATGGATGTATCTGAGAGATAAATTATTCCCATTCCCTGCGGATATACATGCAGGGTTTTACAACATATTTGTGTATACAGACATCATATCCTATCAAAGGGTAGGAGACAGTTATGCGCCTCTCCTGAGAACAGTTCATATAGATGGAAAGGACGGTGATGTAGTCACTGTTAACTATGACAAGCCACACTATGTACTTGTAAGCAAGAAATATATTGAAAACATTCTGGTTGAGCTTAAAACGGATCAGAACGAAAACATTGAATTTACTTATGGTAAAACGATTGTAAAGCTCCACTTTAGACCCACCAAAACCTCTCTACATATCTAATATATTATTAGTATTTTATATATATATATAATTTTTTCTAAACATAATACAAATAAATTAAAATGGTTATGGTACACAACCACCATCTCGACCCTAACCAATATGTCTCATACTATGTTGATCAAGTGGGTAATGGATTACCAGGCTATCATGGATCCCCTACCATGTACAGTTTGGGGATAGGCGGTATATTTCGTAACCTCTTTAGGATGGTTTTACCATTTATGAAGAGAGGCCTTAGCATAGCCAAACCACATTTAAAATCAGCGGCTAAAAATACTGTAAGTGAAGTTGTAGGTTGTCTATGACCAGAAGGGGGTCATCAGATGCCGAGCATCAAGAAGGCTCGGGGCTTATGCTGTTGTCTCGAAGACCAAAAAAGAGACCTCCGGGTATAAGGCACAGGCCAGCCCCAAAAAAAGCGGAGGTTAACCGTTTAAAGAAACTCAAAGACGTGGTAAAGTGAGGAGGTCTGGACCAAAAACAGCAAAAAGAAAACTCTGAAATATAAAATTTTTTAAAACAAGCAACATGGCTCTTTTACAGCGCATGTCCTCTGAAGCTATAAAGATAGAGCTCAGTCTTTTCACGGCCCCCTTAACCCAACATTCAATAGATAGGTCCTGTTATGTGGAGATAGCCCCACTCTCTGCCATTACAGACAACGGTCCTATAGAATTTTTCATACCAGGTGTCATGACGTTGCCCTCTTTGGGTACAGCAAGCCCCATCCCCCTCTCCCTGTCTACTACACCCAGGCTGCTGTGGTCAGAGAGGTCGTAAATTCCTGGAGGAGAAGATCTCCTCATCAAATCAAATCAAATGTATTTATATAGCCCTTTGTACATCAGCTGATATCTCAAAGTGCTGTACAGAAACCCGCCTAAAACCCCAAACAACAAGCTATGCAGGTGTAGAAGCACGGTGGCTAGGAAAAACTCCCTAGAAAGGCCAAAACCTAGGAAGAAACCTAGTGAGGAACCAGGCTATGTGGGGTGGCCAGTCCTCTTCTGGCTGTGCCGGGTGGAGATTATAACAGAACATGGCCAAGATGTTCAAATGTTCATAAATGACCATCATGGTCAAATAATAATAAGGCAGAACAGTTGAAACTGGAGCAGCAGCACGGCCAGGTGGACTGGGGACAGCAAGGAGTCATCATGTCAGGTAGTCCTGAGGCATGGTCCTAGGGCTCAGGTCCTCAGAGAGAGGGAAAAAAAGAGAGAAAGAGAGAATTAGAGAGAGGATACTTAAATTCACACAGGACACCGAACAGGACAGGAGAAGTACTCCAGATATAACAAACTGACCCTAGCCCCCCGACACATGAACTACTTAAGCATAAATACTGAAGGCTGAGACAGGAGGGGTCAGGAGACACTGTGGCCCTATCCGAGGACACCCCCGGACAGGGCCAAACAGGAAGGATATAATAACCCCACCCACTTTGCCAAAGCACAGCTCCCACACCACTAGAGGGATATCTTCAACCACCAACTTACCATCCTGAGACAAGGCCGAGTATAGCCCACAAAGATCTCCGCCACGGCACAACCCAAGGGGGGGCGCCAACCCAGACATGGTCACAGTATAGAGAGAAAGTAAAGTTTCATACTTGCATTCTTACTTGCCCCTACAGTCCATACCTTTTTCGCTTCACAGAGAGTTTAGTTGTAGCAGGGTGTTGCGTTCCCTCTTCATAGAGGCGTGCGTAACACATAGAGAGAAGAAAGGAATTTCTTCCACCTCAAGGAACTTGAGGTCCGAAAAACATTTATGTTCTGGTGAAGAATCCAGCTACCAACTGGTCCGTTTGGTACAATTTTGTGAAACTCATGGAAGACAATACAGCCACATTACCATAACGCTGTTTATATAATAGCCTCAGATATGAGGTTTACATCTAATTGTTGTATAAGATGAATGAGTGAGGATGATACTGTTTGTAAAATAGTGTAATGTGATTTTGGCCTGTTTAACACTTCTTGACGCTACCCATTCCTTTAGCGGGACAATTGTCATCAACAACCGCTGAATTGCATAGCGCCACATTCAAATAATATTACAAAAAATATTTATATTCATGAAATCACAAGTGCAATATAACAAAACACAGTTTAGCCTTTTGATAATCCACCTGTCATGTCAGATTTTGAAAATATGCTTTACAGCGAAAGCAATCCAAGCATTTGTGTAAGTTTATCGATCGCTCGAAAAAACATTATGAACACCTAGCATCGAGTAGCTTGGTCACGAAAATCAGAAAAGCAATCAAATTAATCATTTACCTTTGATGATCTTTGGATGTTTTCACTCAAGAGACTCCCAGTTACACAATAAATGTTCCTTTTGTTACAAAGATTATTTTATTTCCAAAAAACCTCTGTTTGTTTGGCGCGTTATGTTCAGAAGTCCACAGGAAAGAGCGGTCACGACAACGCAGAAAAATTCCAAATAGTATCCGAAATGTACACAGTGAGAGAGTGTGTGTGTGTGTGTGTGTGTGTGTAAGTGAGAGAGTGTGTGTAAGTGAGAGAGAGAGTGTGTGTGTGCGTGTAAGTGAGAGAGTGTGTGTGTGCGTGTAAGTAAGAGAGAGTGTGTGTGCGTGCGTGCAAGTGAGAGAGTGTGTGCGTGCAAGTGAGAGAGTGTGTGTGTGCGTGCGTGCAAGTGAGAGAGTGTGTGTGTGCGTGCGTGCAAGTGAGAGAGTGTGTGTGCGTGCAAGTGAGTGTGTGTGTGCGTGCAAGTGAGAGAGTGTGTGTGTGCGTGCGTGCAAGTGAGAGAGTGTGTGTGTGTGTAAGTGAGAGAGTGTGTGTGTGCGTGCGTGCAAGTGTGAGAGTGTGTGTGTGCGTGTAAGTGAGTGTGTGTGTGTGTGCGTGTAAGTGAGAGAGTGTGTGTGTGCGTGTAAGTGAGAGAGTGTGTGTGTGCGTGTAAGTAAGAGAGTGTGTGTGTGCGTGTAAGTGAGAGAGTGTGTGTGTGTGTGTAAGTGAGAGAGTGTGCGTGTGTGTGTAAGTGAGAGAGTGTGTGTGTGTGTGTGCAAGTGAGAGAGTGTGTGTGTGTGTGTGCAAGTGAGAGAGTGTGTGTGTAAGTGAGAGAGTGTGTGTGTGTGTGTGTAAGTGAGAGAGTGTGTGTGTGTGTGTGTAAGTGAGAGAGTGTGTGTGTGTGTGTGCAAGTGAGAGAGTGTGTGTGTGCGTGCGTGCAAGTGTGAGAGTGTGTGTGTGCGTGCCTGCAAGTGTGAGAGTGTGTGTGTGCGTGCGTGCAAGTGTGAGAGTGTGTGTGTGCGTGCGTGCAAGTGTGAGAGTGTGTGTGTGTGTGCGCGTGTAAGTGAGAGTGTGTGTGTGTGTGTAAGTGAGAGTGTGTGTGTGCGTGCCTGCAAGTGTGAGAGTGTGTGTGCGTGCGTGCAAGTGTGACAGTGTGTGTGTGCGTGCGTGCAAGTGTGAGAGTGGGTGTGTGCGTGCATGTAAGTGAGAGTGTGTGTGTGCGCGCGTGTAAGTGAGAGAGTGTGTGTGTGCGTGCGTGCAAGTGTGAGAGTGTGTGTGTGCGTGCATGTAAGTGAGAGTGTGTGTGTGTGCGCGCGTGTAAGTGAGAGAGTGTGTGTGTGCGTGCGTGCAAGTGTGTGAGTGTGTGTGTGCGTGCAAGTGTGAGTGTGTGTGTGCGTGCGTGCAAGTGTAGAGTGTGTGTGTGTGCGTGCGTGCAAGTGTGAAGTGGGGGTGTGCGCGCGTGTAAGTGAGAGTGTGTGTGTGTGCGCGCGTGTAAGTGAGAAGTGTGTGTGCGTGCAAGTGAGAGAGTGTGTGTGTGCGTGCGTGCAAGTGTGAGAGTGTGTGTGTGCGTGCGTGCAAGTGTGAGAATGTGTGTGTGCGCGCGTGTAAGTGAGAGAGTGTGTGTGTGCATGTGTAAGTGAGAGAGAGTGTGTGTGTGCGTGTGTAAGTGAGAGAGTGTGTGTGCGTGTGCAAGTGAGAGAGTGTGTGTGTGTGTGCGTGCGTGCAAGTGAGAGAGTGTGTGTGTATGTGTGTGTGCGTGCAAGTGAGAGAGTGTGTGTGTGTGTGTGTGTGTGTGTGCAAGTGAGAGAGTGTGTGTGTGCGTGTGTGCAAGTGAGAGTGTGTGTGTGCGTGTAAGTGACAGAGTGTGTGTGTGCGTGTAAGTGAGAAGTGTGTGTGTGTGCGTGCGTGCAAGTGAGAGTGTGTGTGTGCATGCAAGTGAGAGAGTGCGTGCGTGCGTGCAAGTGAGAAAGTGCGTGCGTGCAAGTGAGAAGTGCGTGCGTGCAAGTGAGAGAGTGCGTGCGTGCGTGCAAGTGAGAGAGTGCGTGCGTGCAAGTGAGAGAGTGCGTGTGTGTGTGTGCGTGCAAGTGAGAGAGTGCGTGTGTGTGCGTGTAAGTGAGAAGTGTGTGTGTGTGTGTGTAAGTGAGAAGAGTGTGTGTGTGTGTGTATAAGTGAGAGAGTGTGTGTGTGTGTGTGTGTAAAGTGAGAGTGTGTGTGTGTGTGTGTGTGTGTAAGTGAGAGAGTGTGTGTGTGTGTTTAAGTAAAGTGTGTGTGTGTGTTTAAGTGAGAGAGTGTGTGTGTTTAAGTGAGAGAGTGTGTGTGTGCGTGTAAGTGAGAGAGTGTGTGTGTGCGTGTAAGTGAGAGAGTGTGTGTGTGCGTGTAAGTGAGAGTGTGTGTGTGTGTGCGTGTAAGTGAGAGTGTGTGTGTGTGTGTAAGTGAAGTGTGTGTAATAATGTGTAAAGTGTGTGTGTGTGTGTGTGTGTGTGTGTGTGTGTGTGTGTGTGTGTGTGTGTGTGTGTGTGCGTGTAAGTGAGAGAGTGTGTGTGTGCGTGTAAGTGAGAGAGTGTGTGTGTGCGTGTAAGTGAGAGAGTGTGTGTGTGCGTGCAAGTGTGAGAGTGTGTGTGTGCGTGCCTGCAAGTGTGAGAGTGTGTGTGTGCGTGCGTGCAAGTGTGAGTGTGTGTGTGCGTGCATGTAAGTGAGAGTGTGTGTGTGTGCGCGCGTGTAAGTGAGAGAGTGTGTGTGTGTGTGTGTGCAAGTGAGAGAGTGTGTGTGTGTGTGTGCAAGTGAGAGAGTGTGTGTGTTTGTGTAAGTGAGAGTGTGTGTGTGTGTGTGCAAGTGAGAAGCAGTGTGTGTGTGTGCGTGCGTGCAAGTGTGAGTGTGTGTGTGCGTGCCTGCAAGTGTGAGTGTGTGTGTGCGTGCGTGCAAGTGTGAGAGTGTGTGTGTGCGTGCGTGCAAGTGTGAGAGTGGGTGTGTGCGTGCATGTAAGTGAAGTGTGTGTGTGTGCACGCGTGTAAGTGAAGAGTGTGTGTGTGTGCAAGTGAGAGAGTGTGTGTGTGCGTGCGTGCAAGTGTGAGAAGTGTGTGTGCGTGCGTGCAAGTGTGAAGTGTGTGTGTGCGTGCGTGCAAGTGTGAGAGTGTGTGTGTGTGCGTGCATGTAAGTGAGAGTGTGTGTGTGTGCGTGCATGTAAGTGAGAGTGTGTGTGTGTGCGCGCGTGTAAGTGAAGAAGTGTGTGTGTGCATGTAAGTGAGAGAGTGTGTGTGTGCGTGTACAAAAGTGAGAAGTGTGTGTGCGTGTGCAAGTGAGAGAGTGTGTGTGTGTGTGCTTTCGTGCAAGTGAGAGAGTGTGTGTGTATGTGTGTGTGCGTGCAAGTGAGAGAGTGTGTGTGTGTGTGTGCAAGTGAGAGAGTGTGTGTGCGTGTGTGCAAGTGAAGCAGTGTGTGTGTGTGTAAGTGAGAAGTGTGTGTGTGTGCGTGTAAGTGAGAGAGTGTGTGTGTGTGTGTGTGTGTGCATGCAAGTGAGAGAGTGCGTGCGTGCAAGTGAGAGAGTGCGTGCGTGCGTGCAAGTGAGAGATGTGCGTGCGTGCGTGCAAGTGAGAGAGTGCGTGTGTGTGTGTGCGTGCAAGTGAGAGAAGTGCGTGTGTGTGCGTGTAAGTGAGAGAGTGTGTGTGTGTGTGTGCGTGTAAGTGAGAGAGTGTGTGTGTGCGTGCGTGTAAGTGAGAGAGTGTGTGTGTGTGTGCGTGCGTGTAAGTGAGAGAGTGTGTGTGTGTGTGCGTGCGTGTAAGTGAGAGAGTGTGTGTGTGTGTGTGCGTGCGTGTAAGTCAGTGCGTGCGTGCGTGCAAGTGAGAGAGTGCGTGCCAGCGTGCAAGTGAGAGTGCGTGCGTGTGCAAGTGAGAAGAGTGCGTGTGTGTGCGTGCAAGTGAGAGAGTGTGTGTGTGCGTGCGTGTAAGTGAGAGAGTGTGTGTGTGCGTGTGCGTGTAAGTGAGAGAGTGTGTGTGTGTGTGCGTGTAAGTGTAAAGAAGTGTGCTGAAGAGTGGTGTGTGTGTACGTGTAAGTGAGAGAGTGTGTGTGTGTGTGTGTGCAAGTGAGAGAGTGTGTGTGTGCGTGCGTGCAAGTGAGAAGTGTGTGTGTGCGTGCGTGCAAGTGTGAGAGTGTGTGTGTGCGTGCCTGCAAGTGTGAAGTGTGTGTGTGCGTGCCTGCAAGTGAGAGTGTGTGTGTGCGTGCTGCAAGTGTGAGTGTGTGTGTGCGTGCGTGCAAGTGAGAGTGTGTGTGTGCGTGCATGCAAGTGTGAGTGTGTGTGTGCGTGCGTGTAAGTGTGAGAAGTGTGTGTGTGCGTGCATGTAAGTGAGAGTGTGTGTGTGCGCGTGTAAGTGAGAAGTGTGTGTGTGCGTGTGTAAGTGAGAGAGTGTGTGTGTGCGTGTGCAAGTGAGAGAGTGTGTGTGTGTGCGTGCGTGCAAGTGAGAGTGTGTGTGTGTGTGTGTGTGCGTGCAAGTGAGAGATCAATGTGTGTATGTGTGTGTGTGCAAGTGAGAGAGTGTGTGTGTGTGTGTGTGCAAGTGAGAGAGTGTGTGTGTGCGTGTGTGCAAGTGAGAGAGTGTGTGTGGCGTGTAAGTGAGAGAGTGTGTGTGTGCGTGTAAGTGAGAGTGTGTGTGTGTGCGTGCAAGTGAGAGAGTGTGTGTGTGTGTGCATGCAAGTGAGAGAGTGCGTGCGTGCAAGTGAGAGAGTGCGTGCGTGCAAGTGAGAGAGTGCGTGCGTGCAAGTTAGAGAGTGTGTGTGTGTGTGTGTGTAAGTGAGAGTGTGTGTGTGTGTAAGTGAGAGTGTGTGTGTGTGTGTGTAAGTGAGTGTGTGTGTGTGTGTGTGTGTGTGTGTGTGTGTGTGTGTGTGTGTGTGTGTGTGTGTAGTGAGAGAGTGTGTGTGTGTGTGTGTGTGTAAGTGAGAGTGTGTGTGTGTGTGTAAGTGTGTGTGTGTAAGTGTGTAAGTGAGAGAGTGTGTGTGTGTCTAAGTGTGTGTGTGTGTCTAAGTGTGTGTGTGTGTGTGTAAGTGAGAGTGTGTGTGTGCGTGCAAGTGAGAGAGTGCGTGCGTGCAAGTGAGAGAGTGTGTGTGTCTAAGTGTGTGTGTGTGTCTAAGTGTGTGTGTGTGTGTGTGTAAGTGAGAGAGTGTGTGTGTGTGTGCGTGCGTGTAAGTGAGAGAGTGTGTGTGTGTGTGTGCGTGCGTGTAAAGTGAAGAGAGTGCGTGCGTGCGTGCAAGTGAGAGAAGTGCGTGCGGCGTGCAAGTGAGAAGTGCGTGCGTGCAAGTGAGAAGTGCGTGTGTGTGTGCGTGCAAGTGAGAGTGTGTGTGTGCGTGCGTGTAAGTGAGAAAGTGTGTGTGTGCGTGTGCGTGTAAGTGAGAAAAGTGTGTGTGTGTGTGCGTGTAAGTGAGAGAGTGTGTGTGTGTGCGTGCGTGCAAGTGAGAGAGTGTGTGTGTGCGTGTAAGTGAGAGAGTGTGTGTGTGTGTGTGCAAGTGAGAGTGTGTGTGTGCGTGCGTGCAAGTGTGAAGTGTGTGTGTGCGTGCCTGCAAGTGTGAGAGTGTGTGTGTGCGTGCGTGCAAGTGTGAAGTGTGTGTGTGCGTGCGTGCAAGTGTGAAGTGGGTGTGTGCGTGCATGTAAGTGAGAGTGTGTGTGTGTGCGCGCGTGTAAGTGAGAGTGTGTGTGTGTGTGTGCAAGTGAGAGTGTGTGTGTGTGTGTGCAAGTAAAGAGTGTGTGTGTGTGTGTAAGTGAGAAGTGTGTGTGTGTGCGTGTGTGCAAGTGAGAGAGTGTGTGTGTGCGTGCGTACAAGTGAGAGAGTGTGTGTGTGCGTGCGTGCAAGTGTGAGAGTGTGTGTGTGCGTGCCTGCAAGTGTGAGAGTGTGTGTGTGCGTGCGTGCAAGTGTGAGTGTGTGTGTGCGTGCGTGCAAGTGTGAGAGTGTGTGTGTGTGCGTGCATGTAAGTGAGTGTGTGTGTGTGCTGTGCGTGTAAGTGAGAGTGTGTGTGTGCGTGTGTAAGTGAGAGAGTGTGTGTGCGTGTGCAAGTGAGAGTGTGTGTGCGTGTGCAAGTGAGAGAGTGTGTGTGTGTGTGCGTGCGTGCAAGTGAGAGAGTGTGTGTGTATGTGTGTGTGCGTGCAAGTGAGAGAGTGTGTGTGTGTGTGTGTGCAAGTGAGAGAGTGTGTGTGTGCGTGTGTGCAAGTGAGAGAGTGTGTGTGGGCGTGTAAGTGAGAGAGTGTGTGTGCGTGTAAGTGAGAGTGTGTGTGTGTGCGTGCAAGTGAGAGAGTGTGTGTGTGTGTGCATGCAAGTGAGAGAGTGCGTGCGTGCAAGTGAGAGAGTGCGTGCGTGCAAGTGAGAGAGTGCGTGCGTGCAAGTTAGAAGTGTGTGTGTGTGTGTGTAAGTGAGAGTGTGTGTGTGTGTGTAAGTGAGAGTGTGTGTGTGTGTGTGTGAGTGAGAGTGTGTGTGTGTGTGTGTGTGTGTGTGTGTGTGTGTGTGTGTGTAAGTGAGAGAGTGTGTGTGTGTGTGTGTGTGTAAGTGAGAGAGTGTGTGTGTGTGTGTAAGTGTGTGTGTGTAAGTGTGTAAGTGAGAGAGTGTGTGTGTGTCTAGTGTGTGTGTGTGTCTAAGTGTGTGTGTGTGTGTGTGTGTAAGTGAGAGAGTGTGTGTGTGCGTGCAAGTGAGAGAGTGCGTGCGTGCAAGTGAGAGAGTGTGTGTGTGTCTAAGTGTGTGTGTGTGTCTAAGTGTGTGTGTGTGTGTGTAAGTGAGAGAGTGTGTGTGTGCGTGCAAGTGAGAGAGTGCGTGCGTGCAAGTGAGAGAGTGCGTGCGTGCAAGTGAGGAGAGAGTGCGTGCGTGCAAGTGAGAGAGTGTGTGTGCGTGTAAGTGTGTATGTAAGTGAGAGAGTGTGTGTGTGTGTAAGTGTGTGTGTGTGTGTGTAAGTGAGAGAGTGTGTGTGCGTGCGTGCAAGTGAGAGAGTGCGTGCGTGCAAGTGAGAGAGTGTGTGTGCGTGTGTGTGTGTGCAAGTGAGAGAGTGTGTGTGTGTGTGTGCAAGTGAGAGTGTGTGTGTGCGCGAGAGTGTGTGTGTGTGTGTGCGTGTGCAAGTGAGAGAGAGTGTGTGTGTGTGTGTGTGTGCAAGTGAGAGAGAGTGTGTGTGTGTGTGTGTGTGTGTGTGCAAGTGAGAGAGAGTGTGTGTGTGTGTGTGTGTGCAAGTGAGAGAGAGTGTGTGTGTGTGTGTGTGCAAGTGAGAGAGTGTGTGTGTGTGTGTGTGCGCGTGTAAGTGAGAGAGTGCGTGCGTACAAGTGAGAGGGAGTGTGTGTGTGTGTGTGCGTGTGTAAAGTGAGAGTGTGTGTGTTTGTGTGCGTGTAAGTGAGAGAGTGTGTGTGTGTGTGTGCGTGTAACTGAGAGAGTGTGTGCGTGTAAGTGAGAGAGTGTGTGTGTGTGTGTGTGCGTGTAAGTGAGAGAGTGTGTGTGTGTGTGTGTATGTGTGTAAGTGAGAGAGTGCGTGCGTGTAAGTGAGAGAGTGCGTGCGTGTGCGTGTGTGCAAGTGAGAGTGTGTGTGTGTGTGTGCAAGTGAGAGTGTGTGTGTGTGTGCAAGTGAGAGAGTGTGTGTGTGTGTGTGCAAGTGAGAGAGTGTGTGTGTGTGTGCAAGTGAGAGTGTGTGTGTGTGTGCAAGTGAGAGAGTGTGTGTGTGTGCAAGTGAGAGTGTGTGTGTGTGCAAGTGAGAGAGTGTGTGTGTGTGTGTGTGTGTGTGCGCGTGTAAGTGAGGAGAGAGTGCGTGCGCGTGCGTGTGTGCAAGTGAGAGTGTGTGTGTGTGTGTGTGTGTGTGTGTGTGTGTGTGTGTGTGTGCAAGTGAGAGAGTGTGTGTGTGTGTGTGTGTGCAAGTGAGAGAGTGTGTGTGTGTGTGCAAGTGAGAGAGTGTGTGTGTGTGTGTGTGTGTGTGTGTGCGCGTGTAAGTGAGAGAGTGCGTGCGTACAAGTGAGAGAGTGTGTGTGTGTGTGTGTGTGCGTGTGTAAGTGTGTGTGTGTGTGTGTGCGTGTAAGTGAGAGAGTGTGTGTGTGTGTGCGTGTAACTGAGAGTGTGTGTGCGTGTGTAAGTGAGAGAGTGTGTGTGTGTAAGTGAGAGAGTGTGTGTGTGTGTGTGTGTGTGTAAGTGAGAGAGTATGTGTGTGTGTAAGTGAGAGTGTGTGTGTGTGTGTGTGTGTGTGTGTGTGCGAGAGTGTGTGTGTGTGTGTGCATGTGTGTAAGTGAGAGAGTGTGTGTAAGTGAGAGTGTGTGTGTGTGTGTGTGTGTAAGTGAGAGAGTGTATGCGTGTAAGTGAGAGAGTGTGTGTGTGTGCGTGTGTGTGTGAGAGAGTGTGTGTGTGCGTGTGTGTAAGTGAGAGAGTGTGTGTGTGTGTGTGTGTAAGTGAGAGAGTGTGTAAGTGAGAGAGTGTGTAAAGTAAAGAGAGTGTGTAAGTGCGTGTAAGTGAGTGTGTGTGTGTGTGTGTGTGTGTGTGTGTGTGTGTGTGTGTGTGTAAGTGAGAGAGTGTCTAAGTGAGAGAGTGTGTGTGTGTGTAAGTGAGAGTGTGTGTGTGCGTGTAAGTGAGAGAGTGTATGCGTGTAAGTGAGAGAGAGTGTGTGTGTGTGCGTGTGTGTGTGAGAGAGTGTGTGTGTGAGAGAGTGTGTGTGTGCGTGTGTGTAAGTGAGAGTGTGTGTAAGTGAGAGAGTGTGTAAGTGAGAGAGTGTGTAAGTGCATGTAAGTGAGAGTGTGTGTGTGTGTACCTGTTGTCTGTACAGGTTGTTGGTCCTTACAGCGGTCAGAAGACTCTTGGTGAAGGTCTCCAACTCATAATATCTCTGATTCTGATTCTCTAGTTGGCTCTCCAGATACTGCACCTCCTTAAGCTGAAACACACACACACACAACATAAAGGCCTCTAGACATCAGGGGGTGGGAGGGGTGTGTGTGTGTGAGTGTGTTCCATCACCTTAAACTCCAGGAGGTTCTGCATGTTTTCCATATCAGATCCGACCATCTCAACACCATCATCATCATCATCATCAATCACCTCTATCTTCTGTTAAGAAACACAACCCTATACAATCAGTGGCTAAATCTGTCAGGAGACACAACCCAATTGGACTAGTGTAGTAACAGTGTATCTCACTAGTGTAGTAACAGTGCATTGTACTAGTGTAGTAACAGTGTATTGTACTAGTGTAGTAACAGTGTATTGCACTAGTGTATCTGTAGTGTAGTAACAGTGTATTGTACTAGTGTAGTAACAGTGTATTGTACTAGTGTAGTAACAGTGTATTGTACTATTGTAGTAACAGTGTATTGTACTAGTGTAGTAACAGTGTATTGTACTAGTGTAGTAACAGTGTATTGTACTATTGTAGTAACAGTGTATTGTACTAGTGTAGTAACAGTGTATTGTACTATTGTAGTAACAGTGTATTGTACTAGTGTAGTAACAGTGTATTGTACTAGTGTAGAAACAGTGTATCTCTAGTGTAGTAACAGTATATCTCTAGTGTAGTAACAGTATACATCTAGTGTATTAACAGTATATCTCTAGTGTAGTAACAGTGTATTGTACTAGTGTAGTAACAGTGTATTGTACTAGTGTAGTAACAGTGCATCTCTAGTGTAGTAACAGTGTATTGTACTAGTGTAGTAACAGTGTATTGCACTAGTGTATCTCTAGTGTAGTAACAGTGTATTGTACTAGTGTAGTAACAGTGTATTGTACTAGTGTAGTAACAGTGCATCTCTA
Organism: Oncorhynchus tshawytscha; assembly: GCF_018296145.1. Taxonomy (NCBI): domain Eukaryota; kingdom Metazoa; phylum Chordata; class Actinopteri; order Salmoniformes; family Salmonidae; genus Oncorhynchus; species Oncorhynchus tshawytscha. The sequence continues at coordinate 65,429 of NW_024609645.1, forward strand.
GTGTAGTAACAGAGTGTATACTGCAGTACCACGCTGTGAGCCATGGGGGCGCTGCTGCTCTCCTTCTCTACTCCGTTCTCTTCTTCTCTCTGGTACGACTGACTGGTCCCATCTAAAATATAAACACTGTCACACTGGACACTGCAACTTGGGGAGGTTGTGTGTGTGTGTGTGTGTGTGTGTGTGTGTGTATGCTCTCGTCTCACCCTCGGACAGACAGAAGGACGCTCCATCGTTTAGGTTGTCTCCCAGCTCGGGCGTTCTAAGCCCCTCCCCATCAGAACTCAGTGCAGAGGGAGACTTCTCCCCTTCCTGTGATGTCAGGAACAAGGCCGGCCCACCTTTAGGGGGCGGGATCTTTATGCCCATCAGACGGTGGTTCCCAATCCACGTCTGTCAAACAAATACACAGCACAACATAATATACTGTTAAGATCCACGTCTGTCAATTACACAACTACTGTTAATACTGTACAACAGTCAGAGGGAGTGTGTGATTGGCTGACACAGCTGAGAGGAAGCCTCTGATTGGTTGCTACCTTGACTATCTCAGTGTCTACGTTGAGCTGATTGGCTGCTGCGTTGATCTTCTCTCTGCAGACAGAACCCAGACTGGTCATCCCTCGGTCCCAGTACCGCTTCAACTGGCCCAGGTCCACATCACTGAACTGGGTCCTGTCCTGTAGCTACACACACACACACACACACACACGTTAAAGAACATGGAACAGTATAGATGGTGACAGTGCTCTAATCTCCTACATTTCCATTTTAGTCATTTAGCAGATGCTCTTATCCAGAGCGACGTACTGTAGTGAGTGTATACATTAATACTGTAAGGTAAGACAGAATGACACATGATGAAGACTTACAGTTCTCTTCCTGGAGTTACTGATGAGCCACGGAGCAGAGGGACTGACTGGAACCTACAGAGGGGAGGAGGTGGTGAGAGGGGGAAGGGGAGAAAAGAGGGGAGGAGGAAAGAGGGGGAGGAAGGAGGACAGTGGGAAAAGGTGAGAGGAGGAAAGGAGAGAGGAGGACAGGTGAGGAGGGAGGAGGAGGAGGGAGGATGAGAGGGGAGAAGGGAGGAGGAAAGAGTAGGATGGAGGAGGAAAAAGAGGAGGAGGGAGGAGGAAAGAGTAGGAGGGGAGGGGAAAGAGAGAGGGAGGGGGAGAGGTGAGGAGGAAAGAGAAGGAGGGAGGAGAAAAGGGGGGGAGGGAGGAGGGAGGAGGAGGGAGGAGGAGGGAGGAGGAAGAGGAGAGGGAGAGAGGGAGGAGGGAGGAGGAAAGAGGGAGAGGAGAGGGAGGGGAAAGAAGGAGGAGAAGGGAGGAGAGGGAGAGGTGAGGAGGGAGAGGTGGAGGGAGGAGGAAAACGGAGAAAGGGAGGAGGAATGAGTAGGAGGGAGGAGGAAGAGGAGAAGGGAGGAGGAAAGAGGAGAAGGGAGGAAAGAAAGAATAGGAGGGAGGGGAAGGAGAGGGAAGGGAGGGGAAAGAGGGGGGAGGGGAGGGAGGAGGGAGGAGGGAGGAAAGAGGAGAAGGGGAGGAGGAAAAGAGTAGGGAGGGAGGGAAAGAGGGAGAGGGAGGAGAGGTGAGGAGGAAAGAGAAGGAGGGAGGAGGAAAGAGAGGGGGAGGGGGAAAAAGAGGAGGAGGGAGGGAGGAGGGAGGAGGAGGAAAAGAAGGGAGAGAAGGGGAGGGAGGAGGCAAGAGGAGAGGGAGGGAGGAAAGAGGAGGAAGAGGAGAAAGGGATGGGAGGGAGGAGGAGGAGGTGAGAAGGAGAGGTGGAGGAGGAGGAAAGAGGAGAAGGGAGGAGGGAGGAAGAGAGAAGGGAGGAGGAAAGAGTAGGAGGGAGGAAGAGGAGAGGAGGAGGAAAGAGGGGGGGAGGAAGAGAGAAGAAGGGAGGAGGGGTAGAGTGGGAGGGAGGAGAGGTGAGGAGGAAGAGGAGCAGGGAGGAGGAAAGAGTAGGAGGAGGAGGAAGAGGAGAAGGAGGAGGAAGGAGAGGGAGGAGGAGGAGAGAGGAGAAGGGAGGAGGAAAGAATAGGAGGGAGGAAAGAGGAGGTGGAGGAGGGAAAGAGGGGAGGGAGGGAAAGAGGAGAAGGGAGGAGGAGGAGGGGGGAAGGAGGAGGAGAAGGGGAGGAGGAAGAGGAGGGAGGAGGGGAGGGAGGAGGAAGGAGGAGAGGGGAGGAAAAGGAGGGAGAGGAGGGAGGAGCAGGGAGGAGGGTAGAGTGGGAGGGAGGAGGAAGAGGAGGAGGGAGGAGGAAAGAGTAGAAGGGGGAGGAAAAAGAGGAGGGAGGAGGAAAGAGTAGAAGGGAGGAGAGGAAGAGTGGGAGGGAGGAGGAAGAGGAGCAGGGAGGAGGAAGAGTAGAAGGGAGGAGGAAAGAGGAGGAGGGAGGAGGAAAAGAGGAGAAGGGAGGAGGTGAGGGAGGAAAGAGAAGGAGGGAGGAGGAAGAGGGGAGGGAGGAAAGAGTAGGAGGGAGGGTAAAGATTAGGAGGAGGAAAGACGGGGGGAGGGAGAGAGGGTGAGGAGGAAAGAATAGGGGGAGGGAGGAGAGGTGAGGAGGAAAGAGGAGGAGGGATGATGGGAAGAGGGGGAGGAGGAGAGTACCTAGAGTGGGAGGAAGGAGGAGGAGGAGGTGAGGAGGAGGGAGGAGGAGGGATGAGGAGAGGAGAAGGAGGAGGGAGAAGAGAAGGAGGGAGGAGGAGAGGAAGGTGAGGGAGGAGGAAAAGAGAAAGAGGGGGAGGAAAAGAGGAAAGAGTAGGAGGGAGGGGAAAGCTAGGGGGAGGAAGGGGGGAAGAGGAGGGAGGAGGAAGAGTACCTAGAGTGGGAGGGAGGAGGAAAGAGGAGCAGGGAGGGAGGAATAAAGAGGGGAGGAAAGACCTCCTCATTAGGAGGGAGGAAAGGAGGAGGGGAGGAGGAGGAAGAGGGGGAGGGAGGAGGGGGAGGGAAAGAGGAGGAGGGAGGAGGAAAGGGAGGGAGGAGAAAGGACGGGAGGAGGGAAAGAGGTAGGAGGAAGAAGGAGGATGAGGAAAGAGGGAGGAGGGATCAGTGGAAAGAGAGGGAGGAGGAGGAGGAAGAGGAGGAAGGAGGAGGCAAGAGGGAGGGAGGAGGAAAGAGTAGGAGGAGGAGGAGAAGGTAGGGGAGGAAAGAGGAAGGAGGAGGGAGGTGAGGAGGAAGAGAAAGGAGGGAGGGAGGGTAAAGAGTAGGAGGGAGGAGGGAAAGAGGAATAAAGAGTAGGGGGAGGGGAGGAGAGGTGGGAGGGAGGGAGGAGGGAAGGAGGAAAGAGTAGGAGGGAGGAGGAAAGGCGGGGGAAGGGGAGGAGGAGAGGGGAGTAGGAGGGAAAGAGGGAGGAGGAAGATAGGAGGGAGGGGAGGAGGAGGGAGGAGGAAAGAGGAGGAGGGAGGAGGAAAAGAGTAGGAGGGAGGAGAAAGGAAAGAGTAGGAGGGAGGAGATGAGAGAGAGAAGAAAGGAGGATGAGGGTAGAGTGGGAGGGAGGAGGAAGAACAGGGAGGAGGAGGTGAGGAGGAGGGAGGAGGAAAGAGGAGTAGGAGGAGGAGGAAGAGAAGGAGGGATGAGGGGGAGTGGGAGGGAGTAGGAAAGAGGAGGAGGGAGGGAGGAAGAGTGGGAGGGAGGGAGGAAAGAGGGGAGGGAGGAGGAAAGAAAGGAGATAGGAGGAAAGGGAGGGAGGGAGGAGGAAAGAGTGGGGGGAGGAGGAAGGAGGAGGATGAGGAGGGAAAGAGAAGGAGGGATGAAAGAGGAGGAGAGGGAGGAGAGGGGAGAGTGGGAGGAGAGGAGGAGAGGTGAGGAGGAAGGAGGAGGGAGGAAAGAGGAGAAGGAGGAGGAAAGAGGGGAAGAGAAGTAGGAGGGAGGAGGAAGGAGGAGAGGTGAGGAGGAGGAAGAGTAGGGGGAGGGGAAAAGAGGAAAGAGTAGGAGGGAGGGGAAAAGAGAAGGAGGGAAGAGGGGAGGGAGGAGTAAAAGTAGGAGGGAGGAGGAAAAGAGGGGGAGGGAGGAATAAAGAGTAGGAGGGAGGAGTAAAGATTAGGAGGGAGGAGGAAAGAGGGGAGGGAGGAGGAAAAAGAGGGGAGGGAGGAGGAAAGAGTAGGGAGGAGAAGTAAAGATTAGGAGGAGGAAAGACGGGGAGGGAAAGAGTAGGGGGAAAGAGGAGGAGGAAAGAGTAGGAGGGAGGTGGAAAGAGAAGGAGGGAGGAGGAAAGAGGAGGAGGGAGGAGGAAAGAGAGGGGAGGGAGGAGGAAAGAGTAGGAGGAGGAGAGGTGAGGAGGAAAAGAGTAGGAGGGAGGAGAGGTGAGGAGGAAGAAGGAGGGATGAGGGTAGAGTGGGAGGGAGGAGGAAAGAGAGGGGGGGAGGGAGGAGAGGTGAGGAGGAGGGAGGAGGAAAGAGGAGGAAAGGAGTAGGAGGGAGGAGGAAAAGAGAGGAGGGATGAGGGAAGAGTGGGAGGGAGGAGGAAAGAGGAGGAGGGATGAGGGGAGGAAGAGTGGGAGGGGAGGAGGAAAGAGGGAAGGGAGGAGGAAAGAATAGGAGATAGGAGGAAAGAGGGGGAGGGAGGAGGAGAGGGAAGAGTGGGAGGGAGGAGGAAAGAGGAGGGATGGGGAGGGAAGAGTGGGAGGGGAGGAGGAAGAGGAGGAGGAGAGAGGAGGAAAGAGGGGGAGAGAGGAGGAAAGAGGGGGAGAGAGGAGGAAAGAGGAGGGGGGAGGAGGAGGAGGAAAAAGAGGAGGAGGAGGGAGGAGGAAAGAGGGGGAGAGGGAGTAAAGAGTAGGAGGGAGGAGGAAAGAGGAGAGGTGAGGAGGAGGAAGAGTAGGGGGAGGGGAAAGAGAAGGAAAGAGTAGGAGGGAGGGAAAGAGAAGGAGGGAAGAGGGGGAGGGAGGAGTAAAGAGTAGGAGGGAGGAGGAAAGAGGGGAGGGAGGAATAAAGAGTAGGAGGGAGGAGTAAAGATTAGCAGGGAGAAGGAAGAGGGGGAGGGAGGAGGAAAAAGAGTGGGAGGGAGGAGTAAAGATTAGGAGGAGGAAAGAGAGGGGAGGAGGAAAAAGTAGGGGGAAGAGGAGGAGGAAGAGTAGGAGGAGGTGGAAAAGAGAAGGAGGGAGGAGGAAGAGGAGGAGGGAGGAGGAAGAGGGGGAGGGAGGAGGAAAGAGTAGGAGGGAGGAGAGGTGAGGAGGAAGAGAAGGAGGGATGGGGGTAGAGTGGGAGGAGGAGGAAGAAAGAGGGGGAGGGAGGAGAGGTGAGGAGGGGGGGAGGAGGAAGAGGAGGAAGAGTAGGAGGGAGGAGGAAAAGAGAAGGAGGGAGGAGGAAGAGTAGGAGGGAGGAGAGGTGAGGAGGAAGAAGGAGGAGGAGGAAAGGAGGAGGAGGGATGAGGGGGAGGGAAGAGGAAAGAGGAGGGAGAGAGAGGAGGAAAGAGGAGAGAGGAGGAAAGAGGGGGAGAGAGGAGGAAAGAGAGAAGGAGGGAGGAGGGAGGGAGGAAAGAGGAGGAGGGGAGGGAGGAGGAAAGAGGGGAGGGAGGAGTAAAGAGTAGGAGGGAGGAGGAAAGAGGAGAGGTGAGGAGGAGGAAAGAGTAGGGGGAGGGGAAAGAGAAGGGAGGAGGATAGAGGAAAGAGTAGGGAGGAGGATAGAGGAAAGAGTAGGAGGGAGGAGGAAAGAGGAGGAGGGAGGAGGAAAGAGGGGGAGGGAGGAGGAAAGAGGGGAGGGAGGAGGGAGGAAAGAGGGGAGGAGGAGGAAAGGGGGAGGGAGGAGGAAAGAGTAGGAGGGAGGAGAGGTGAGGAGGAAAGAGAAGGAGGGATGAGGAGGTAGAGTGGGAGGGAGGAGGAAAGAGGGAGGGAGGAGAGGTGAGGAGGAAAGAGGAGGAAAAAGAGTAGGAGGGAGGGGGAAAGAGGAGGAGGAAAGAGTAGGAGGGAGGAGGAAAGAGAGGAGGGATGAGGAAGAGTGGGAGGGGAGGAGGAAGAGGAGGAGGGATGAGGGAGGGAAGAGTGGGAGGGAGGAGGAAAGAGTAGGAGAGAGGAGGAAGAGAAGGAGGGAGGAGGAAAGAGGAGGAGGGAGGAGGAGGAGGAAAGAGGGGATGGAGGAGTAAAGAGTAGGGGGAGGAGGAAAGAGGAGGGTGAGGAGGAGGAAGAGAAGGAGGGAGGGGAAAGAGGAGGAGTGAGGAGGATAGAGGAGGAAGAGGAGGAGGGAGAGAGGTGAGGGAGGAGGGAGGAGAGGTGAGGGGAGGGAGGAGGAAAGAGGGGGAGGGAGGGAGGAAAGAGGGTGGAGGGAGGAGGAAAGAGGGGAGGGAGGAGGGAAGAGGAGAAGGGAGGAAAAAGGGAGGAGGATGAGGGAAGAGGAGAAGGAGGAGGGGAAGAGGAGAAGGGAGGAGGAGAGGTGAGGGAAGAAAGAGGAGGAGGGAGGAGGAGGAGGGGGAGGGAGGAGAGGTGAGGAGGAAAGAGAAGGAGGGATGAGGGTAGAGTGGGAGGGAGGAGGAAGAGGGGAGGGAGGAGAGGTGAGGAGGAGGAGGAGGAGGAAAGAGGAGGAAAGAGTAGGAGGGAGGGGGAAAGAGGAGGAGGGATGAGGGAAGAGTGGGAGGGGAGGAGGAAGAGGAGGAGGAGGGATGAGGGAGGGAAGAGTGGGAGGAGGAGGAAAGAGGGAAGGGAGGAGGAAAGAGTAGGAGAGAGGAGGAAAGAGTAGGAGAGAGAGAGGAGGAAGAGAGGAGGGAGGAAGAGGGAGGAAAGAGGAGGAGGAGGGAGGAGGAGGAAAAAGGGGATGGAGGAGTAAAGTAGGAGGGAGGAGTAAAGAGGAGAGGTGAGGAGGAGGAAAGAGTAGGGAGGAAAGGAGGAGGGAGGAGGAGGAGGAAAGAGGGAGGGAGGAGTAGTGAGGAGGATGAAGGATGATAGGAGGGAGAGGGAGGGAGGAAAGGGGGAGGAGGAGGAAAGAGTAGGAGAGAGGAGGAGGAGAGGAGGGAGGAGGAGGAAAAGAGGGGGATGGAGGAGTAAAAGAGTAGGAGGGAGGAGTAAAGAGTAGGAGGGAGGAGTAAAGAGGAGAGGTGAGGAGGAAGAGTAGGGGGGAGGGAAAGAGGAGGAGGATAGAGGAGGATAGAGGAGGAAGAGTAGGAGGGAGGAGGAAAGAGGGGGAGGGAGGAGAGGTGAGGAGGAGGGAGGAGGGGTGAGGAGGAAAGAGTAGGGGGGAAGAGGAGGAGGGAAGAGTAGGAGGGAGGAGAAAGAGAAGGAGGGAGGAGGAAAGAGTAGGAGGGAGGAGGGAAGAGTAGGAGGGGAGGAGGAAAGAGTAGGAGGGAGGAGGAAAGAGTAGGAGGGAGGAGGAAAGAGGGGGAGGGAGGAGGAAGATGGGGAGGGAGGAGGGAAGAGGAGGAAAAAGGAAAGAGGGGGAGGGAGGAGGGGAAGAGGAGGAAAGAGTGGGAGGAGGAGAAGAAGGAGAAGGGAGGAGGAAAGAGGAGGAGGGATGAGGGAAGAGGAGAAGGGGAGGAGGGAAGAGTGGGAGGGAGGAGGAGAGGTGAGGAGGAAAGAGAAGGAGGGTAGAGGGTAGAGTGGGAGGGAGGAGGAAAAGAGGGAGGGAGGGAGGAGGTGAGGAGGAGGAGGAGGAAAGAGTAGGAGGAGGAGGAAGAGGGAGGGAGGAGGAAAGAGAGGGGAGGAGGAGGAGAGAGAGGGGAGGGAAAGAGTGGGAGGAAAGAGTGGGAGGGAGGGGAAAGAGTAGAAGGGAGGGGAAAGAGAAGGAGGGAGGAAGAAAGAGGGAGAGGGAGGGAGGAGGTGGAGAGGGAGGAGAGGTGAGGAGGAAAGAGGGGAGGGAGGGAAAGAGGAGAATGGAGGAGGAGAGGTGAGGAAGAAAGAGGAAAAGAGTAGGAGGGAGGAGGAAACAGGGGAGGGAGGAGAGGTGAGGAGGAACGAGAGGAGGGATGAGGAAGAGTAGGAGGAAAGAGGGGGAGGGAGGAGAGGTGAAGAGGAAAGAGAAGGAGGGATGAGGGAAGAGGAGAAGGGAGGAGGGAAGATTGGGAGGAGGAGGAGAGGTGAGGAGGAAAGAGAAGGAGGGATGAGGGTAGAGTGGGAGGGAGGAGGAAGAGGGGAGGGAGGAGAGGTGAGGAGGGAGGAGGAAAGAGTAGGAGGGAGGAGGAAAGAGAAGGAGGGAGGAGGAAAGAGGGGGAGGGAGGAGGAAAGAGAAGGGAGGAGGAAAGAGGGGGGGGGAAAGAGTGGGAGGGAGGGGAAGAGTAGAAGGGAGGGGAAAGAGAAGGAGGGAGGAAGAAAGAGGGAGAGGGAGGAGAGGTGGAGAGGGAGGAGAGGTGAGGAGGAAGAAGAGGGGGAGGGTAGGAAAGAGGAGGAGGAGGGAGGAGGAAGAGGGGGAGGGAGGAAAAGAGGAGGAGGGAGGAGGAAAGAGGGGGAGGGAGGGAGGAAAGAGTAGGAGGGAGGAGTAAAGAGGGGAGGGAGGAGTAAAGAGGAGGGAGGAGGAAAGAGGGGAGGGAGGAGAGGTGAGGAGGAAAGAGAAGAGAGGGATGAGGAAAGAGGGGGAGGGAGGAAAGAGGAGGAGGGAGGAGGGTAGTGTGGGAGGGAGGAGGAGAGGTGAGGAGGGAAGAGGAGGAGGAAATAGTAGGAGGGAGGAGGGTAGAGTGGGAGGGAGGAAGAGAGGTGAGGAGGAAAGAGGAGGAAGAAGGAGGAAAGAGTAGGAGGGAGGAGGAAAGAGGGGAAGGGATGATGGGAAGAGGAGAAGGGAAGAGGAGAGGTGAGGAGGAAAGAGTAGGAGGAAGAGAAGGAGGGAGGAGGAAAGAGAGGGAGGGAGGAAAGAGAAGGAGGGGAGGGAGGAGGATGGTGAGGAGGAAAGAGGAGGAGGAAGAGTAGGAGGGAGGAGTAGGAGGAGGAAGAGAGAAGGGAGGAGAAAGAGTAGGAGGGAGGAGGAAAGAGAAGGGAGGAGAAAGAGTAGGAGGGAGGAGGAAAGAGAAGGGAGGAGAAAAGAGTAGGAGGGAGGAGGAGAGGTGAGGAGGAAGAGGAGGGAGGAGGAGGAAAGGTGAAGAGGAAAGAGGAGGAAAGAGGAGAAGGGAGGAAAGAGGAGAAGGGAGGAGGAAAGAGGAGAAGGGAGGAAAGAGGATAAGGGAAGAGGATAGAGGGGGAGGGAGGAAAGAGGAGGAGGGAGGAAAGAGGAGAAGGGAGGAGGAAAGAGAAGGGAGGAGAAAAGAGTAGGAGGAGAGGTAAGGAGGAGAGAGGATGAGGGAGTTGGAAAGAGGAGGCAAGAGGAGAAGGGCGGAGGGAAGAGTGGGAGGAAAGAGGGGTGGGAGGAAAGAGGAAAAAGGGAGGAGGAAAGAGGGAAGGGAGGGGAAGAGAAGGAGGGAGGAGGAAGAGAAGGAGGGTGGAGGAAAGAGGAGAGGCGAGGAGGAAAGAGGAGAAGGGAGGAGGAAAGAGAAGGAGGGAGGAGGAAAAGAGGAGAAGGGGGAAAGAGGAGAAGGGAGGAGGGAAGAGTAGGAGGGAGGAGGGAGGAAAGAGGAGAAGGGAGGCGGGAAGAGTGGGAGGGAGGAGGAAAGAGGAGGAGGGAGGAAAGAGGAGAAGGGAGGCGGGAAGAGTGGGAGGGAGGAGGAAAGGTGAAGAGGAAAGAGGAGAGGGGAGGAAAGAGTGGGAGGGAGGAGGAGAGGTGATGAGGAAGAGGAGAGAGGAGGAAAGAGGAGAAGGGAGGAGGAAAGAGGACAAGGGGAGGAGGAAAAGAGGGGGAGGGAGGAAAGAGGCGAGCGCGAGAGGTGAGGAGGAAAGAGAAGGAGGGAGGAGGAAAGAGGAGGGAGGAGGAAAGAGAAGGAGAGGGGGAAAGAGGTGGGAGGGGAAAGAGGGAGGGAGGGTGAAAGAGGGAGGGTGGAGGAAGAGAAGGGAGGAAAGAGGAGAAGGGAGGAAAGAGGAGAAGGGAGGAGGGAAGAGTGGGAGGGAGGAGAAATGAGAAGGAGGAGAAAAGAGAAGAAGGGAGGAGAAAAGAGGAGAAGGGAGGGAGGGGAGGACAAAAGAGGAGGAGGGAGGAGGAAAAGAGGAGGAGGGAGGAAAGAGAAGGAGGGAGGAAAGAGGAGAAGGGAGGAAAGAGGAGAAGGGAGGAGGAAAGAGTGGGAGGGAGGAGAAAAGAGGAGAAGGGAGGAGAAAAGAGGAGAAGGGAGGAGAAAAGAGGAGAAGGGAGGAGAAAAGAGGAGAAGGGAGGAGAAAAAGAGGACAAAGAGGAGAGGGAGGAGGAAAGAGTGGGAGGGAGGAGGAAGAGTGGGAGGGAGGAGGAAAGAGGAGGAGGGAGGAGGATTGAGGAGGAGGGAGGAGGAAAAGAGAAGTAGGGAGGAGGAAAGAGAAGGAGGGAGGAAAGAGGAGGGAGGAAAGAGGAGAAGGGGAGGAGGAAAGAGTGGGAGGGAGGAGAAAGAGGAGAAGGGGAGGAGAAAAGAGGAGAAGGGAGGAGAAAAGAGGAGAAGGGAGGAGGGAGGACAAAAGAGGAGAAGGGAGGAGGAAAGAGGAGGAGGGAGGAGGAAAGAGGAGAAGGGAGGAAAGAGGAGAAGGAGGAAAGAGGAGAAGGGGAGGGGGGAAGAGTGGGAGGGAGGAGGAAAGAGGGAGGAGGGAGGAGGATTGAGGAGGAGGGAGGAGGAAAGAGAAGTAGGGAGGAGGAAAGAGAAGGAGGGAGGAAAGAGGAGAAGGGAAGGAGGAGGGAGGAGGAAAGGTGAAGAGGAAAGAGTAGAAGGGAGGAGGAAAGAGTAGGAGGGAGGAGGACAGAGTAGGAAAGAGGAGGAGGGAGGTGGAAAGAGGAAATAGGTAAGGAGGGAGGTGGTGAGAGAAGGAGGGAGGTGGTGAGAGAAGGAGGGAGGAGGAAAGAGGGAGGAGGAAAGATGGGAGGAGAAGAGGGGAGGGGAGAGGAGGAAATGGGGAGAGGAGGAAAGTGGGGAAAGGAGGAAGAGGGGAAAGGAGGAAGAGGAGGAGGCAGGAAGAGGGGAGGGAGAGGAAAGGAAGAGTGGGGAGGGGAGGAGGAAAGGAGAAGAGGAGGGTGAAGAGGAAAGAGGGAGGGTGGAGGAAAGGGAGGAGGAAAGAGGGGAGGGAGGAGGAAAGGTGAGGAGAGGAAAGAGGGAGGAGGGAAAAGAGGAGAAGAAGAAGGAGGAGAAAGAGAAGGGAGGGAAAGAGGAAAGGGAGGAGGGAGGGAGGAGGGAGGAGAGGTGAGGAGGACAAAGAGAAGGAGGGAGGAGGAAAGAGGAGGAGGGAGGAGGAAGAGTGGGGAGGGAGGAGGGAGGAGGAGGGAGGAGGATTGAGGAGGAGGGAGGAGGAAAAGAGGGGAGGAAGAAGGAGGGAAAGAGAAGGGAGGAGGGAAGAGTGGGAGGGAGGAGGAAAGAGAAGAAGGGAGGAGAAAAGAGAAGGGAGGAGAAAAGAGGAGAAGGGAGGAGGGAGTACAAAAGAGGAGGGAGGACAAAAGAGGAGGGAGGACAAAAGAGGAGAAGGGAGGAGGAAAGAGGAGAAGGGAGAAAAGAGGAGAAGGGAGGCGGGAAGAGTGGGAGGGAGGAGGAAAGAGGAGGAGGGAGGAGGATTGAGGAGGAGGGAGGAGGAAAGAGAAGTAGGGAGGAGGAAAGAGAAGGAGGGAGGAAAGAGGAGAAGGGAAGGAGGAGGGAGGAGGAAAGGTGAAGAGGAAAGAGTAGAAGGGAGGAGGAAAGAGTAGGAGGGAGGTGGAAAGAGGAAATAGGTAAGGAGGGAGGTGGTGAGAGAAGGAGGGAGGAGGAAAGAGGGAGGAGGAAATATGGGAGAGGAGGAAAGAGGGGAGTGGAGAAGAGAGGGGAGGGGAAAGGAGGAAAGAGGGGAAAGGAGGAAAGAGGGGGAGGGAGGAAAAAGAGGGGGGGAGGGAGGAAAGAGGAGAAGGGAGGCAGGAAGAGTGGGAGGGAGGAGGAAAGAGAAGGAGGGTGGAGGAAAGAGGGGAAGGAGGAAAGAGGAGAAGGGAGGAGGAAAGGTGAAGAGGAAAGAGGAGGAGGGAGAACAAAAGAGGAGAAGGGAGGAGGAAAGAAGGGGAGGGAGGAGGAAAGAGGAGGAGGGAGGAGGAGGAGGAAAGAGGAGGAGGGAGGAGGAAAGAGGAGGAAAGAGAGGTAGGGAGGAGGAAAAAGAAGGAGGGAGGAAAGAGGAGAAGGGAAGGAGGAAGGAGGAGGACAGAGAAGGAGGGAGGTGGAAAGAGGAAATAGGTGAGGAGGGAGGTGGTGAGAGAAGGAGGGAGGAGGAAAGAGGAGGGGAGGAAAGGGGAGAGGAGGAAAGGGGGAGAGGAGGAAAGGGGGAGAGGAGGAAAGAGGGGGAGAGGAGGAAAGACGTGGTAAGAGGGAGAAGAGGAAAGAGGGGAGAGGAGGAAAGAGGGAGAGGAGGAAAGAGGGGAGAGGAGGAAAGAGGGGAAAGGAGGAAAGAGGGAAAGGAGGAAAGAGGGGAAAGGAGGAAAGAGGGGAGAGGTGAGGAGAGGAGAGGAGGAAGAAAGAGGGGAGAGGTGAGGAGAGGAGGAGGTAAGAGGGGAGGATTAACCCCTACCTGTATACTAGGGGAGGCCTGTAGTTTTGTAGTAACAGGGTAGCTGTCCCGAGGATATGACCAGGCCTGGAGCTGCTGAGGACCAGGGAGGGGGATGTGAGGTCTCTACCCCCAGATCCCCGTTTGCTGCTGGGGCTGAGGCTGTCCCTCAGCCCCTGGCCTCTCTGGAGGTCCCCGTGGGTCGTGGCAGCCATGTTGGATAACACTTCCTCCCTCCGCCACTCATCCTCTTCATCACCCGTCTCCATGGCAATTGAGAGGCAGCCAATAGCATCCAAGGGGCGGGTAGACTGTCTGTGTCTCTCTTGCCTGCTGCTATCAGAAGGCTGTCCTTGTCCTAGTCACTCCCCCTCCCCCCTCTCTAATAGGCTGAAGACCTGATGAATGCGGGGGGAGTGGTCTGAAGGGGGAGGGTTGGAAGGATGGGGCCTTGGGGGGTGAGGTTGGGGAGTCTGGGGGTTGGAGTGAGGCGTGGGCTGGACCTGGGAGGGACAGGGGCCGGACTGGAGAGAACCATACTGTCTAGCCCAGCTCCGAGGTACCCCCCCCCCTGACCCAGCCCTTCCTACTGCCCACCCTGCCCCACCAGTGGTGAAACCACACCTCTTGGACAGATTGTGGATGGGGCGGCTGGGGGATGAGGAGAAGGAGGGGGAAGAGGAGAGGGAGAGGGGTTTACAGCGAGGAAGTGACATGGTACCCAATCTAGAGTGGAGCTGGAGGGGGGAGGAGACAGAACTATTCCTCCTGTGCTGTGATTGGTTGAGCAGAGTTTGATGGACATGTGCAGGGAGCTCAGGGTCAGAGTGACAGGAGAGGGGCTTAACAGTGGGCTGGGAACGAGAAGTGGAGCCTAGAGAGTAAATCCCTGTCAGGATGACATCGTTGTTGTTGTTGACAGAGCTGAGAGGAGAGGAAGCGGAAGAGGAGGCAGAGGGGAAGGAGGAGGATGGAGGGAGGTGGGAGGATCCTCTCTGGATATTCTGAGCTGCCGCCATCTCCCCTGTCAGCATTGCGCCCACCACTAGAGCCCCGCCCGTTAGCATGTGGTTAGACAGAGCTCCACCAGCCAGGCTGTGATTGGAGAAGGAAAAGGAGTGGGACATGCCTGTGTTCTGGTCGGCCCTGGAGGCCAGCTTCCGCCTCTTGTTGCCCACCCAGGTCTGGAGAGAGAGAGACACATAGTTAACACCACTACTACCACCCAGGTCTGGAGAGAGAGAGAGAGAGAGACACAGTTAACACCACCACCCAGGTCTGGAGAGAGAGAGACACATAGTTAGCACCACTACTACCACCACCACCACCACCCAGGTCTGGAGAGACAGTTGAAGTTTACATACACTTGGAGTCATTGGAGTCATTAAAACTCATTTTTCAACCACTACACACATTTCTTGTTAACAAACTATAGTTTTGGCAAGTCGGTTAAGACATCTACTTTGTCCATGACAAGTCATTTTTCCAACAATTGTTTACAGACAGATTATTTCACTTCTAATTCATTGTATCACAATTCCAGTGGGTCAGAAGTTTACATACACTAAGTTGACTGGGCCTTTAAACAGCTTGGAAAATTCCAGAAAATGATGTCAAGGCCTTAGAAGCTTCTGATAGGCTAATTGACATAATTTGAGTCAATTGGAGGTGTACCTGTGGCTATATTTCAAGGCCTACCTTCAAACTCAGTGCCTCTTTGCTTGACATCATGGGAAAATCAAAAGAAATCAGCCAAGACCTCCAAAAGTCTGGTTCATCCTGGAGAGCAATTTCCAAACACTTGAAGGTACCATGTTCATCTGTATAAACACCATGGGACCACGCAGGCGTCATACCGCTCAGGAAGGAGACGCATTCTGTCTCCTAGAGATGAATGTACTGTGGTGTTAAAAGTGAAAATCAATCCCAGAACAGCAGCAAAGGATCTTGTGAAGATGCTGGAGGAAACAGGTACAAAAGTATCTATTTCCACAACAAAACGAGTCCTATATCGACATATCCTGAAAGATCCTGAAAGATCGTACTTTTTGGAGAAATGTCCTCTGGTCTGATGAAACAAAAACAGAACTGTTTGGCCATAATGACCATCGTTATGTTTGGAGGAAAAAGGGGAGGCTTGTAAGCCGAAGAACACCATCCCAACAGTGAAGCACGGGGATGGCAGCATCATGTTGTGGGGTGCTTTGCTGCAGGAGGGTCTGGTGCACTTCACAAAATAGATGGCATCATGAGGTAGGAAAATTATGTGGATATATTGAAGCAACATCTCAAGACATCAGTCAGGAAGTTAAAGCTTGGTTGCAAATGGGTCTTCCAAACAGACAATGACCCCAAGCATACTTCCAAAGTTGTGGCAAAATGGCTTAAGGACAAGACAAGGTATTGGAGTGGCCATCACAAAGTCCTGACCTCAATCCTATAGAAAGTTTGTGGGCAGAACTGAAAAAGCATGTGTGAGCAAGGAGGCCTAGAAACCTGACTCAGTTACACCAGCTCTGTCAGGAGGAATGGGCCAAAATTCACCCAACTTATTGTGGGAAGCTCGTGGAAGGCTACCTGAAACGCTTGACCGAAGTTGAACAATATAAAGGCAATGCTACCAAATACTAATTGAGTGTCTGTAAACTTTCGACCCACTGGGAATGTGATGAAAGAAATAATAAGCTGAAATAAATCACTCACGCTACAGTCTTGGCCAAATGTTTAGAGAATTAATTCATTTTCACAGTCTGCTGCCTCAGTTTGTATGATGGCAATTTGCATATACTCCAGAATGTTATGAAGAGTGATCAGATGAATTGCAATTAATTGCAAAGTCCCTCTTTGCCATGCAAATGAACTGAATCCCCAAAAAACATTTCCACTGCATTTCAGCCATGTCACAAAAGGACCAGCTGACATCATGACAGTGATTCTCTCGTTAAACACAGGTGTGAGTGTTGACGAGGACAAGGCTGGAGATCACTCTGGCATGCTGATTGAGTTAAAATAAGACTGGAAGCTTCAAAAGGAGGGTGGTGCTTGGAATCATTGTTTTTCCTCTGTCAACCATGGTTGCCTGCAAGGAAACAAGCCTTCATTAGTGCTTTGCACAAAAAGGGCTTCACAGGCAAGGATATTGCTGCCAGTAAGATTGCACCTAAATCAACAATTTATCGAATTATCAAGAACTTCAAGGACAGCGGTTCAATTGTTGTGAAGAAGGCTTTAGGGTGCCCAAGAAAGTCCAGCAAGCGCCAGGACCGTCTCCTAAAGTTGATTCAGCTGCGGGATCGGGGCATCACCAGTACAGAGCTTGCTCAGGAATGGCAGCAGGCAGGTGTGAGTGCATCTGCACGCACAGTGAGGCGAAGACGTTTGGAGGGTGGCCTGGTGTCAAGAAGGGCAGCAAAGAAGAAGCCTCTTCTCACAGTGAGGCGAAGACGTTTGGAGGATGGCCTGGTGTCAAGAAGGGCAGCAAAGGAGCCACTCCAGGAAAAACATCAGGGACAGACTGATATTCTGCAGAAGGTACAGGGATTGGACTGCTGGGGTAAAGTCTGTCCCTGATGTTCCAGGAAAAACATCAGGGACAGACTGATATTCTGCAAAAGGTACAGGGATTGAACTGCTGAGGACTGGGGTAAATTAATTTTCTCTGATAAACCCCTTTCCGATCGTTTGGGGCATCCGGAAAAAAGCGTGTCCAGAGAAGACAAGGTGAACGCTACCATCAGTCCTGTGTCATGCCAACAGTAAAGCATCCTGAGACCATTCATGTGTGGGGTTGCCTCTCAGCCAAGGGAGTGGGCTCACTCACAATTTTGCCATGAATAAAGAATGGTACCAACACATCCTCCAAGAGCAACTTCTCCCCAACCATCCAGGAACAGTCTGGTGACAAACAACGCCTTTTCCAGGATGATGGAGCACCTTGCCATAAGGCAAAAGTGATAACTAAGTTTTCGGGGAACAAAACATCGATATTATAGGTCCATGGCCAGGAAACTCCCCAGACCTTAATCCCATTGAGAACTTGTGGTCAATCCTCAAGAGGCGGGTGGACAAACATAAACCCACAAATTCTGACAAACTCCAAGCATTGATTATGCAAGAATGGTCTGCCTTCAGTCAGGATGTGGTCCAGAAGTTAATTGACAGCATGCCAGGGCAGATTGCAGAGGTCTTGAAAAAGAAGGGTCAACACTGCAAATATTGACTCTTTGCATCAATTTCATGTAATTGTCAATAAAAGCCTTTGACACTTATGAAATGCTTGTAATTATACTTCAGTATTCCATAGTAACATCTGACAAAAATATCTAAAGATACTGAAGCAGCAAACTTTGTGGAAATTAATATTTGTGTCATTCTCGAAACCTTTGGCCACGACTGAAGTCTTTTTTATTGAATCCATTTTAGAGTAAGTCTGTGATGTAACAAAACGTGGAAAAAGGAAAGAGGTCAGAATACTTTCCGAACACACTGTACTTCCATTCATTTTTGGTTCCCGGGGTTTTCCTTCTGAACAGTCTTGTGAGTCTTGGGGGAGCAACCGAAAGCAAAACAACCCACTCGGGAATGTGATGACAGAAAGAAATACAATCTGAAATGAATCACTCTACTATTATTCTGACATTCTTAAAATAAAGTGGTGATGCTAACTGACCTAAGAAAGACATTTTAACTAGGATGAAATGTCAGGAATTGTGAAAAACTGAGTTTAAATGTATTTGGCTAAGGTGTATGTAAACCTCAGACTTCAGACTGTATACTCTACTGTTCTAAAGTGTAGGGTCACTAAGAAATGTCCTTGTTTTTAAAATCAGAGCAAATCTTGTTGTCCATTAAAATAACATCAAATTGATCAGAAATACAGTGTAGACATTGTTAAGGTTGTAAATGACCATTATAGCTGGAAACGATTGATTTTTAAATGGAATATCTACATAGTTGTACAGAGGCCCATTATCAGCAACCATCACTCCTGTGTTCTAATGGCACGTTGTGAAAACCCTTTTGCAATTATGTTAGCACAGCTGAAAACTGTTGTTCTGATTAAAGAAGGAATAAAACTGACCTTCTTATGACTAGTTGAGTATCTGGAGCATCAGCATTTGTGGGTTCGATTACAGGCTTAAAATGGCCAGAAACAAAGAACTTTCTTCTGAAACTCAGTCTATTCTTGTTCTGAGAAATTAAGGCTATTCCATGCGAGAAATTGCCAAGAAACTGAAGAGTTCATACAACGCTGTGTACTACTCCCTTCACAGAACAGCGCAAACTGTCTATAACCAGAATAGAAAGAGTGGGAGGCCCCGGTGCACAACTGAGCAAGAGGACAAGTACATTAGAGTGTTTAGTTTGAAAACAGACACCTCACAAGTCCTCAACTGGCAGCTTCATTAAATAGTACCCACAAAACCCCGTCTCAACGTCAACAGTGAAGAGGCGACTCCTGGATGCTGGCTTTTTTTTTTTATCAACGAGTTTACACAGCGAAGCCATTGGTTGCTGATAATGGGCCTCTGTACGCCTATGTAGATATTCCATAAAAACTCAGCTGTTTCCAGCTACAATAGTAATTTACAACATTAACAATGTCTACACTGTATTTCTGATCAATTTGATGTTATTTTAGTGGACAAAAAATGTGCTTTTCTTTCAAAAACAAGGAAATTTCAAAGTGACCCCAAACATTTGAACGGTAATATATGTATGCATGTATGTATATAGTACCAGTCAAAAGCTTACACACCTACTTATTCCAAGGTTTTTCTTTATTTTGACATTGTAGAATAATAGTGAAGACATCAAAACTATGAAATAACACATGAATCATGTTGTAACCAAAGTGTTAAACAAATCAAAATATATTTGAGATTTGAGATTCTTCAAAGTAGCCACCCTTTGCCTTGACAGCTTTGCACACTCTTGGTATTCTCTCAACCAGCTTCATGAGGTAGTCACCTGGAATGCCTTTCAATTAACAGGTGTGCCTTGTTAAAAGTTAATTTGTGGAATTAAGTTTCTTCTTAATGCGTTTTAGCCAATCAGTTGTGTGTTTGAGCCAATCAGTTGTGTGTTGTGACAAGGTAGGGTTGGTATACAGAAGATATCCCTATTTGGTTAAAAAAAATACATTTTACGGCAAGAACAGCTCAAATAAGCAAAGAGAAACGAGAGTCCATCAAATCAAATCAAATTTTATTTGTCACATACACATGGTTAGCAGATGTTAATGCGAGTGTAGCGAAATGCTTGTGCTTCTAGTTCCGACAATGCAGTAATAACGAACAAGTAATCTAACTAACAATTCCAAAAAACTACTGTCTTATACGCAGTGTAAGGGGATAAAGAATATGTACATAAGGATATATGAATGAGTGATGGTACAGAGCAGCATAGGCAAGATACAGTAGATGATATCGAGTACAGTATATACATATGAGATGAGTATGTAAACCAAGTGGCATAGTTAAAGTGGCTAGTGATACATGTATTACATAAGGATGCAGTCGATGATATAGAGTACAGTATCTATGTATGCATATGAGATGAATAATGTAGGGTAAGTAACATTATATAAGGTAGCATTGTTTAAAGTGGCTAGTGATATATTTACATCATTTCCCATCAATTCCCATTATTAAAGTGGCTGGAGTAGAGTCAGTGTCATTGACAGTGTGTTGGCAGTAGCCACTCAATGTTAGTGGTGGCTGTTTAACAGTCTGATGGCCTTGAGATAGAAGCTGTTTTTCAGTCTCTCGGTCCCAGCTTTGATGCACCTGTACTGACCTCGCCTTCTGGATGACAGCGGGGTGAACAGGCAGTGGCTCGGGTGGTTGATGTCCTTGATGATCTTTATGGCCTTCCTGTAGCATCGGGTGGTGTAGGTGTCCTGGAGGGCAGGTAGTTTGCCCCCGGTGATGCGTTGTGCAGACCTCACTACCCTCTGGAGAGCCTTACGGTTGAGGGCGGTGCAGTTGCCATACCAGGCGGTGATACAGCCCGCCAGGATGCTCTCGATTGTGCATCTGTAGAAGTTTGTGAGTGCTTTTGGCGACAAGCCAAATTTCTTCAGCCTCCTGAGGTTGAAGAGGCGCTGCTGCGCCTTCCTCACGATGCTGTCTGTGTGAGTGGACCAATTCAGTTTGTCTGTGATGTGTATGCCGAGGAACTTAAAACTTGCTACCCTCTCCACTACTGTTCCATCGATGTGGATGGGGGGTGTTCCCTCTGCTGTTTCCTGAAGTCCACAATCATCTCCTTAGTTTTGTTGACGTTGAGTGTGAGGTTATTTTCCTGACACCACACTCCGAGGGCCCTCACCTCCTCCCTGTAGGCCGTCTCGTCGTTGTTGGTAATCAAGCCTACCACTGTTGTGTCGTCCGCAAACTTGATGATTGAGTTGGAGGCGTGCGTGGCCACGCAGTCGTGGGTGAACAGGGAGTACAGGAGAGGGCTCAGAACGCACCCTTGTGGGGCCCCAGTGTTGAGGATCAGCGGGGAGGAGATGTTGTTGCCTACCCTCACCACCTGGGGGCGGCCCGTCAGGAAGTCCAGTACCCAGTTGCACAGGGCGGGGTCGAGACCCAGGGTCTCGAGCTTGATGACGAGCTTGGAGGGTACTATGGTGTTAAATGCCGAGCTGTAGTCGATGAACAGCATTCTCACATAGGTATTCCTCTTGTCCAGATGGGTTAGGGCAGTGTGCAGTGTGGTTGAGATTGCATCGTCTGTGGACCTATTTGGGCGGTAAGCAAATTGGAGTGGGTCTAGGGTGTCAGGTAGGGTGGAGGTGATATGGTCCTTGACTAGTCTCTCAAAGCACTTCATGATGACGGATGTGAGTGCTACGGGCGGTAGTCGTTTAGCTCAGTTACCTTAGCTTTCTTGGGAACAGGAACAATGGTGGCCCTCTTGAAGCATGTGGGAACAGCAGACTGGTGTAGGGATTGATTGAATATGTCCGTAAACACACCGGCCAGCTGGTCTGCGCATGCTCTGAGGGCGTGGCTGGGGATGCCGTCTGGGCCTGCAGCCTTGCGAGGGTTAACACGTTTAAATGTCTTACTCACTTCGGCTGCAGTGAAGGAGAGACCGCATGTTTTCGTTGCAGGCCGTGTCAGTGGCACTGTATTGTCCTCAAAGCGGGCAAAAAAGTTATTTAGTCTGCCTGGGAGCAAGACATCCTGGTCCGTGACTGGGCTGGGTTTCTTCCTGTAGTCCGTGATTGACTGTAGACCCTGCCACATGCCTCTTGTGTCTGAGCCGTTGAATTGAGATTCTACTTTGTCTCTGTACTGGCGCTTAGCTTGTTTGATAGCCTTGCGGAGGGAATAGCTGCACTGTTTGTATTCAGTCATGTTACCAGACACCTTGCCCTGATTAAAAGCAGTGGTTCGCGCCTTCAGTTTCACACGAATGCTGCCATCAATCCACGGTTTCTGGTTAGGGAATGTTTTAATCGTTGCTATTACTTTAAGACATGATAGTAAGTCAATCCGGAAAAGAACCTTGAAAGTGCAGTCGCAAAAACCATCAAGTGCTATGATGAAACTGGCTCTCATGAGGACCACCACAGGAAAGGAAGATGCAGAGTTACCTCTGCTGCAGAGGATAAGTTTATTAGAGTTAGCAGCCTCAGAAATTGCAGCCCAAATAAATGCTTCACAGAGTTGAAGTAGTAACAGACACATCTCAACATCAACTGTTCAGAAGAGACTGTGTGAATCAGGGCTTCATGGTCGAATTTCTGTAAAGCAGCCACTACTAAAGGACACCAATAATTAGAAGAGACTTGTTTGGTCCAAGAAACATGAGCAACGGAACATTAGACTGGTGGAAATCTGTCCTTTGGTCTGATGAGTCCAAATTTGCTATTGTTTTCCAACCGCTGTGTCTTTGTGAGATGCAGAGTAGGTGAATGGATGATCTCAGCATGTGCGGTTCCCACCGTGAAGCATGGAGGAGGAGGTGTGATGGTGCTTTGCTGGTGACACTGTCGGTGATCTATTTAAAGTTCAAGGCACAGTTAACCAGCATGGCTACCACAGCATTCTGCAGCAATAGCCATCCCATCTGGTTTGCGCTTAGTGGGACGATCATTTGTTTTTCAACAGGACAATGACCCAAAACACACCTCCAGGCTGTGTAAGGGCTATCTGACCAAGAAGGAGAGTGATGGAGTGCTGCATCAGATGACCTGGCCTCCACATTCACCCAACCTCAACACAATTGAGATGGTTTGGGATGAGTTGGAACACAGAGGGAAGGAAAAGCAGCAAACAAGTGCTCAGCATATGTGGGAACTCCATCAATACGGTTGGAAAAGCATTCCTCATGAAGTTGGTTATCAAGGCAAAGAGTGGCTAATTTGAAGAATCTAAAATATACTTTTTTTGGTTACTACATTATTCCATATGTGTTATTTCATAGTTTGATGTCTTCACCATTATTCTACAATGTAGAAAAATAAAGAAAAACCCTTGGATGAGTAGGAGCGTCCAAACTTTTGACTGGTACTGTACACACAGCGCACTCGGAAAGTATTCAGACCCTTTTTCCACATTTTGTTACGTTACAGCCTTACTCCAACATTCATACAAAAAATAATCATCTGTAATCAAATCTACACACAATGCCCTATAAAGACAAAACAAAAACTGGTTCGAATTATTATTATTATTATTATTATTATTATTATTATTATTATTATTATTATTCATTTTTTAAGTGAAATATCACATTTACATAGGTATTCAAACTCTTTACTCAGTACTTTGATGAAGCACCTTTGGCAGCAATTAAAGACTTGAGTCTTCTTGGGTATGACGCTACAAGCATGGCACACCTGTATTTGGGGAGTTTCTCCCATTCTTCTCTGCAGATCCTCTCAAGCTCTGTCAGGTTGGATTGGGAGCGTCGCTGCACAGCTATTTTCAGATCTCTCCAGAGATGTTCGATCAGTTTCAAGTCCAGGCTATGGCTGGGCACCTCAAGGACATTCAGAGACTTGTCTGGAGGCCACTCCTGCGTTGTCTTGGCTGTGTGCTTAGGGTTGTTGTCCTGTTGGAAGGTGAACATTTGCCTCAGTCTGAGGTCCTGAGCAGATTTTCATCAAGGATCTCTCTGTACTTTGCGCCATTCACCTTTCCCTCGATCCTGACTAGTCTCCCAGTCCCTGCTGCTGTAAAAACATCCCCACAGCATGCTGCTGCCACCACCATGCTTCACCTTAGGGATGGTGCCAGGTTTCCTCCAGATGTGATACTTGGCATTCAGGCCAAAGAGTTCAATCTTGGTTACATCAGACCAGAGAATCTTCTTTCTCATGGTCTGAGAGTCCTTTAGGTGCCTTTCGGCAAATTCCAAGAGGGCTGTCATTTGCCTTTTACTAAAGAGTGGCTTCTGTCTGGCCACTCTACTATAAAGTCCTGATTGGTGGAGTGCTGAGATGGCTGTGTTTCTGGAAGGTTCTCCCATCTCCACTGAGGAACTCTGGAGCTCTGTGAGAGTGACCATCGGGTTCTTGGTCACCTCCCTGACCAAGGGCCTTCTTCCTCGATTGCTTAGTTTGGCTGAGCGACCAGCTCTACGAAGAGCCTTGGTGTTTCCAAACTTCTTTCATTTAAGAATGATGGAGGCCACTGTGTTCTTGGGGATCTTCAATGCTGCAGAATTTTTTGTACACTTTCCCAGATCTATGCCACGACATAATCCTGTCTCTGAGCTTTACGGACAATTCCGTTGACCTCAGGGCTTTGTTTTTGCTCTGACATGCACTGTCAACAGTGGGACCTTAGACAGGTGTATGCCTTTCCAAATCATGTCCAATCAATTGAATTTACCACAGGTGGACTCCAATCAAGTTGTACAAACATCAATGATAATTAATCAATGGAAACAGGATGCACCTGAGCTGAATTGAGTCTCATAGCAAACGGTCTGAATACTTATGTAAATAAGGAAAATGTTTTTGTATGTATGCATGTATGTGTGTATATAGACACCCCTTCAAATTGTCTATTTCAGCCACACCCATTGCTGACAGGTATATAAAATGGAGCACCCCGCCATGCAATCTCCAAAGATATGTGGACGCCTAATCGGTTGAGGGCTGGGTTCTGTGCAGGCCAAGCAAGTTCTTCCACGACAAACCATGTCTGTACGGACCTCGCTTTGTGCACGGGGCATTGTCATGCTGAAACAGGAAAGGGCCTTCCCCAAACTGTTGTCACAAAGTTGGAATCACAGAATCTTCTGGAATGTAATTGTATGCTGTAGCATTAATATTTCCCCTCACTTCAACTAAGGGGCCCGAAACTTTACTGTTGGCACTATACATTGGGACAGGTAGTGTTCTCCTGGCATCCGCCAAACCCAGATTAATCTGTCAGACGGTGACGCGTGATTCATCACTCTAGAACACATTTCCACTGCTCCAGAGTCCAATGGTGTTGAGCTTTACACCACTCCAGCCAACGCTTGGCATTGCGCATGGTGATCTGAGGCTTGTGTGTGGCTGCTATGCCATGGAAACCCATTTCACAAAGCACCCGACTAACAATGATTGTGCTGACGTTGCTTCCAGAGGCAGTTCGGAACTCGGTAGTGAGTGTTGCAACTGAGGACAGACAATGTTTATGTGCTACGTGCTTCAGCACTCTGCGGTCCAGTTCTGTAAGCTTGTGTGGTCTACCACTTCATGGCTGAGCCGTTGTTGCTCCTAGATGTTTCCACTTCACAATAACAGCACTTACAGTTGCCCGGGGCAGCTCTAACAGGGCAGAAATGTTATGAACTGACTTGTTGAAAAGGTGGCATCCTATGACTGTGCCACGTTGAAAGTCACTGAGCTCCTCAGTACCGGCCAATCTACTGCCAATGTTTGTCTATGGAGATTGCATCACCGTGTGCTTGATTTTATACACCTGTCAGCAATGGGTGTGGCTGAAATATATATATATATATATATATATATATATTTTTTTTTTAAGTATATATATATATATTTTAAAAAAGTATAAGTATTATAATGTCGTCTTTCTATCACAAAACCATTGTAATGTGGTTAACCTTAAATCTAAATTAACATTGCAAAAGGCTATACCTAATTTTTTTAAATGTATTTAACATTTATTTAAATAGACAAGTCAGTTAAGAATAAATTGTTATTTACAATGACGGCATACGAAAAGGCAAAAGGCCTCCTGCGGGGACGGGGGCCTGGGATTAAAAATCAATACAATATAAATATAGGACAAAACACACATCACAACAAGAGAGACAACACAACACTACATGAAGAGAGACCTAAGACAACAACACAGCATGGTAGCAACACATGACAACACAGCATGGTAGCAACACATGACAACACAGCATGGTAGCAACACATGGCAGCAGCACAACATGGTAGCAGCACAAAACATGGTACAAACATTACTGGGCACAGACACCAGCACAAAGGGCAAGAAGGTAGACACAACAATATATCACGCAAAGCAGCCACAACTGTCAGTAAGAGTATCCATGATTAAGTCTTTGAATGAAGAGATTGAGATAAAACTGTCCAGTTTGAGTGTTGGTTGCAGCTCGTTCCAGTCGCTAGCTGCAGCGAACTGAAAAGATGAGCGACCCAGGGATGTGTGTGTTTTAGGGACTTTTAACAGAATGTGACTGGCAGAACAGGTGTTGTATGTGGAGGATGAGGGCTGCAGTAGATATCTCAGATAGGGGGGAGTGAGGCCTAAGAGGGTTTTATAAATAAGCATCAACCAGTGGGTCTTGCGACGGGTATACAGAGATGACCAGTTTACAGAAGAGTACAGAGTGCAGTGATGTGTCCTATGAGAAGCACTGGTGCCAAATCTGATGGCTGAATGGTAAAGAACATCTAGCCGCTCGAGAGCACCCTTACCTGCCCATCTATAAATTACGTCTCCGTAATCTAGCATGGGTAGGATGGTCATCTGAATCAGGGTTATTTTGGCAGCTGGGGTGAAAGAGGAGTGATGACGATACAGGAAACTGACAAAATGAGAAGGCTTTCCCGTTAAACCCTAACCCATTGTTCTAGTAGATGAGAAGGCTTTCCCGTTAACCCTAACCCGTTGTTCTAGTAGATGAGAAGGCTTTCCCGTTAACCCTAACCCGTTGTTCTAGTAGATGAGAAGGCTTTCCCGTTAACCCTAACCCGTTGTTCTAGTAGATGAGAAGGCTTTCCCGTTAACCCTAACCCGTTGTTCTAGTAGATGAGAAGGCTTTCCCAAAAACCTTCTCAATTAAATGTTAACTTAAAAGTAGCCTATGCTTACCTGGCTTAATGAGATCATGATTATTTTAAAATCAACTCTACCATCACGTGCGCTACAAAAAAAAAAACTTAAACAGCGTCTTGCTAGGTGCACACAAAACAAATCTACATTTCTCAATTTTCCCAGACCCCAAAAGTTGTCTCCTGGTGTGGTTTAAGCACAGTTGTGGACTTACCCAATTGAGTTGTTTTTCAATTAAAGTGTGACTGAGAGCAAAAACAGAGGAAAACAGAAACCTGGAAAAACAGAAAAACAAAAGCATTTGAGTTTAATAGAGCCCTACATACCCGCACCACACTGAAGTCCAGTTTGGTCTCCTGAGAACACTGAAGGATCAGCTGGAAGCAGCTCTTGCTCTGATTGGTCATCCCATTGTCATAGTAGCTATCCAGGACTCACTGCTGCTCCAGTGTGAACACAGACCGCAGGTTCATCTGACAGAAACATGTAATTGGTCAATAAACTAGCCAATGAAAACAACATTGAGTTCACTAATCATATCACATTTTATTGGTCACATACACATGGTTAGCAGATGTTAATGCGAGCGTAGCGAAATGCTTGTGCTTCTAGTTCTGACCATGCAGTAATACCTAACAAGTAATTTAACAATTTCACAACAACTACCTTATACACACAAACGTAAGGGATGAATAAGAATATGTACATATAAATATATGAATGAGTGATGGCCGTATGGCATAGGCAAGATGCAGTAGATGGTATAGAGTACAGTATATACATATGAGATGAGTAATGTAGGATCTGTAAACATTATTAAAGAGGTGTTATTTAAAGTGACTAATGACAGACATAGGCAAGATGCAGTAGATGGTATAGAACAGTACATACAGTTGAAGTCTGAAGTTTACATACACTTAGGTTGGAGTCATTAAAACTTGTTTTTCAACCACTCCACACATTTCTTGTTAACAAACTATAGATGTGGCAAGTCTGTTAGGACATCAACTTTGTCCATGACAAGTCATTTTTCCAACAATTGTTTACAGACAGATTATTTCACTTATAAATCACTGTATCACAATTCCAGTGGGTCAGAAGTTTACATACACAAAATTGACTGTGCCTTTAAACAGCTTGGAAAATTCCAGAAAATGATGTCATGGCCTTAGAAGCTTCTGATAGGCTAATTGACATCATTTGAGTAAATTGGAGGTGTACCTGTGGATTTATTTCAAGGCCCACCTTCAAACTAGGTGCCTTTTTGTTTTACATCATAGGAAAATCAAAATAAATCAGCAAAGACCTCTGAAAAATAATTGTAGACCTCCACAAGTCTGGTTCATCCTTGGCAGCATTTTCTAAACACCTGAAGGTACCACGTTCATCTGTACACACAATAGTACACAAGTATAAACACCATGGGACCACGCAGCCGTCATACCGCTCAGGAAGGAGACGTGTTTTGTCTCCTAGAGATGAATGTACTTTGGTGCAAAAAGTTCAAATCAATCCCAGAACAACAGCGCAGGACCTTGTGAAGATGCTGGAGGAAACCGGTACAAAAGTATCTATATCCACAGTAAAGTCCAATATCAACATAACCTGAAAGGCCGTTCAGCAAGGAAGAAGCCACTGCTCCAAAACCGCCATAAAAAAGCAGTTTGTTTGGAGGAAGAAGGGGAGGTTTGCAAGCCGAAGAACACCATCCCAACCATGAATCACAGGGGTGGCAGCATCATGTTGTCGGGGTGCTCAGCTGCAGGAGGGACTGGTGCACTTCACAAAATAGATGGCATCATGAGGTAGGAAAATTATGTTGAAATATTGGAGCAACATCTCAAGACATCAGTCAGGAAGTTAAAGCTTGGTCGCAAATGGGTTTTCCAAATGGACAATGACCCCAAGCATACTTCCAAAGTTGTGGCAAATGGCTTAAGGACAACAAAGTCAAGGTATTGGAGTAGCCATCACAAAGCCCTGACCTAAAACCTATAGAAAATTTGTTGGCAGAACTGAAAAAGTGTGTATGAGCAAGGAGGCCTACACACCTGACTCAGTTACACCAGCTCTGTCAGGAGGAATGGGCCAAAATTCACCCAACTTATTGTGGGAAGCTTGTGGAAGGCTACCCGAAACGTTTGACCCAAGTTAAACAATTTAAAGGCAATGCTACCAAATGCTAATTGAGGGTATGTAAATTTCTGACCCACTGGGAATGTGATGAAAGAAATAAAAGCTGAAATAAATCATTCTCTACTATTATTCTCACATTCTTAAAATAAAGTGGTGATATTAACGGACCTAAAACAGAGAATTTTTACTATGATGAAATGTCAGAAATTGTGAAAAACTGAGTTTAAATGTATTTGGCTAAGATGTATGTAAACCTCTGACTTCAACTGTACTTATGAGATGAGTAATGTCAGATATGTAAACATTATTAAAGAGGCATTATATAACATGACTAATGGCAGGCAAGATGCTGTAGATGGTATAGAACAGTATATACATATGAGATGATAATGTTGGTTATGTAAACTAGCTCTTCCCTTCAACCACAAATGTGCTTCTAGTCTGTACCCAGTCTGTATGTACACCTACAGTGGGGCAAAAAAGTATTTAGTCAGCCACCAATTGTGCAAGTTCTCCCACCTAAAAAGATGAGGCCTATAATTTTTCATCATAGGTACACTTCAACTATGACAGACAAAATTAGAAAAAAAAAATACAGAAAATCACATTGTAGGATTTGTTATGAATTTATTTGCAAATTATGGTGGAAAATAAGTATTAGGTCAATAACAAAAGTTTACCTCAATACTTCAATACCGGGGTGAGGTCTAGGCAGCAGGGCCAGACCGGGGTGAGGTCTAGGCAGCAGGGCCAGACCGGGGTGAGGTCTAGGCAGCAGGGCCAGACCGGGGTGAGGTCTAGGCAGCAGGGCCAGATAGTATCTACTGCCTGGCCGTAGGCCTATCTGTCCATCTGTCCGGGGGTTGTGGTGGTCTGGCTGGTCATGCTAGCTCAGTCTTCTGGGCTGCAGGGTGCGGTGTCTGTCTCCCTGAGGTTCTGCAAGACACGAGAGTGTCATCAGTTAGAGTGGAATCAATGGAAACTTTATGAACCAGAACGAACATCTCACTTCAGCTTTTCCATAATAGACTGCTTTATATGTTTATATTTAGAGTTGTCATATAATTTTTATAACATCACACTTATTCTATGGTGGTGTGTTTTAATCATAGAGAATGATAGACTGCCAGCAGCATACCACTGCTGGCTTGCTTCTGAAGCTAAGCAGAGTTGGTCCTGGTCAGTCCCTGGATGGGAGACCAGATACTGCTGGAAGTGGTGTTGGAGGGCCAGTAGGAGGCACTCCTTCCCAATGCCCCAGGGCAGTGATTGGGGACACTGCCCTGTGTAGGGTGCTGTCTTTCAGATGGGATGTTAAACGGGTGTCCTGACTCTCTGAGGTCATTAAAGATCCCATGGCACTTATTGTAAGAGTAAGACTAACTTAGCTAGCTGAGTGGGACCTGGATCACAGCTAACTTAGCTAGTTGAGTGGGACCTGGGTCAGAGCTAACTTAGCTAGTTGAGTGGGACCTGGATCAGAGCTAACTTAGCTAGCTGAGTGGGACCTGGATCACAGCTAACTTAGCTAGCTGAGTGGGACCTGGATCAGAGGTAGCAAGTTGAGTGGGCCCTGGATCAGAGCTAGCTAGCTGAGTGGGACCTGGATCAGAGCTAACTTAGCTAGTTGAGTGGGCCCTGGATCAGAGCTAACTTAGCTAGTTGAG
The DNA here is from genome assembly GCF_018296145.1 of Oncorhynchus tshawytscha. Lineage (NCBI taxonomy): Eukaryota > Metazoa > Chordata > Actinopteri > Salmoniformes > Salmonidae > Oncorhynchus > Oncorhynchus tshawytscha. Next base: position 94,954 of record NW_024609645.1, read on the forward strand.
TGGGCCCTGGATCAGAGCTAGCTAGATGAGTGGGCCCTGGATCAGAGCTAGCTAGATGAGTGGGCCCTGGATCAGAGCTAGCTAGATGAGTGGGCCCTGGATCAGAGCTAGCTAGATGAGTGGGCCCTGGATCAGAGCTAGCTAGATGAGTGGGCCCTGGATCAGAGCTAGCTAGATGAGTGGGCCCTGGATCAGAGCTAGCTAGATGAGTGGGACCTGGATCAAAGCTAACTTAGCTAGTTGAGTGGGTCCTGGATCAGAGCTAACTTAGCTAGCTGAGTGGGCCTTGGATCAGAGCTAACTTAGCTAGTTGAGTGGGACCTGGATCACAGCTAACTTAGCTGAGTGGGACCTGGATCAGAGGTAGCAAGTTGAGTGGGACCTGGATCAGAGCTAACTTAGCTAGCTGAGTGGGCCTTGGATCAGAGCTAACTTAGCTAGTTGAGTGGGACCTGGATCACAGCTAGCTGAGTGGGACCTGGATCAAAGCTAACTTAGCTAGCTGAGTGGGAACTGGATCAGAGCTAGCTAGTTGAGAGGGACCTGGATCACAGCTAACTTAGCTAGTTGAGTGGGACCTGGATCACAGCTAATTTAGCTAGTTGAGTGGGAACTGGATCAGAGCTAACTTAGCGAGTTGAGTGGGCCCTGGATCAGAGCTAGCTAGTTGAGTGGGCCCTGGATCAGAGCTAGCTAGATGAGTGGGCCCTGGATCAGAGCTAGCTAGATGAGTGGGCCCTGGATCAGAGCTAGCTAGATGAGTGGGCCCTGGATCAGAGCTAGCTAGATGAGTGGGCCCTGGATCAGAGCTAGCTAGATGAGTGGGCCCTGGATCAGAGCTAGCTAGATGAGTGGGCCCTGGATCAGAGCTAGCTAGATGAGTGGGCCCTGGATCAGAGCTAGCTAGATGAGTGGGACCTGGATCAAAGCTAACTTAGCTAGTTGAGTGGGTCCTGGATCAGAGCTAACTTAGCTAGCTGAGTGGGCCTTGGATCAGAGCTAACTTAGCTAGTTGAGTGGGACCTGGATCACAGCTAACTTAGCTAGCTGAGTGGGCCCTGGATCAGAGCTAGCTAGATGAGTGGGCCCTGGATCAGAGCTAGCTAGATGAGTGGGACCTGGATCAGAGCTAGCTAGATGAGTGGGCCCTGGATCAGAGCTAACTTAGCTAGATGAGTGGGCCCTGGATCAGAGCTAACTTAGCTAGAGTTGAGTGGGACCTGGATCAGAGCTAACTTAGCTAGCTAGTTGAGTGGGACCTGGATCAGAGCTAACTTAGCTAGCTAGTTGAGTGGGCCCTGGATCAGAGAGCTAGATGAGTGGGCCCTGGATAAGAGCTAGCTAGATGAGTGGGCCCTGGATCAGAGCTAGCTAGATGAGTGGGCCCTGGATCAGAGCTAGCTAGATGAGTGGGCCCTGGATCAGACCCTGCTAGATGAGTGGGCCCTGGATCAGAGCTAGCTAGATGAGTGGGCCCTGGATCAGAGCTAGCTAGATGAGTGGGCCCTGGATCAGAGCTAGCTAGATGAGTGGGCCCTGGATCAGAGCTAGCTAGATGAGTGGGCCCTGGATCAGAGCTAGCTAGATGAGTGGGCCCTGGATCAGAGCTAGCTAGATGAGTGGGCCCTGGATCAGAGCTAGCTAGATGAGTGGGCCCTGGATCAGAGCTAGCTAGATGAGTGGGCCCTGGATCAGAGCTAGCTAGATGAGTAGGCCCTGGATCAGAGCTAGCTAGATGAGTGGGCCCTGGATCAGAGCTAGCTAGATGAGTGGGCCCTGGATCAGAGCTAGCTAGATGAGTGGGCCCTGGATCAGAGCTAGCTAGATGAGTGGGACCTGGATCAGAGCTAACTTAGCTAGCTAGCTGAGTGGGACCTGGATCAGAGCTAACTTAGCTAGCTGAGTGGGACCTGGATCAGAGCTAACTTGGCTAGCTGAGTGGGCCCTGGATCAGAGCTAGCTAGCTGAGTGGGACCTGGATCAGAGCTAACTTAGCTAGCTAGTTGAGAGGGACCTGGATCAGAGCTAATTTTGCTAGTTGAGAGGGCCCTGGATCAGAGCTAGCTAGATGAGTGGGCCCTGGATCAGAGCTAGCTAGATGAGTGGGCCCTGGATCAGAGCTAGCTAGATGAGTGGGCCCTGGATCAGAGCTAGCTAGATGAGTGGGCCCTGGATCAGAGCTAGCTAGATGAGTGGGCCCTGGATCAGAGCTAGCTAGATGAGTGGGCCCTGGATCAGAGCTAGCTAGATGAGTGGGCCCTGGATCAGAGCTAGCTAGATGAGTGGGCCCTGGATCAGAGCTAGCTAGATGAGTGGGCCCTGGATCAGAGCTAGCTAGATGAGTGGGACCTGGATCAGAGCTAGCTAGATGAGTGGGACCTGGATCAGAGCTAGCTAGATGAGTGGGACCTGGATCAGAGCTAACTTGGCTAGCTGAGTGGGACCTGGATCAGAGCTAGCTAGGTGAGTGGGACCTGGATCAAAGCTAACTTAGCTAGCTGAGTGGTCCTTGGATCAGTGCTAACTTAGCTAGTTGAGTGGGACCTGGATCACAGCTAACTTAGCTGAGTGGGACCTGGATCAGAGGTAGCAAGTTGAGTGGGACCTGGATCAGAGCTAACTTAGCTAGTTGAGTGGGACCTGGATCAGAGCTAACTTAGCTAGCTAGTTGAGAGGGACCTGGATCAGAGCTAATTTTGCTAGTTGAGAGGGACCTGGATCAGAGCTAACTTAGCTAGGGCACGTCATACTAGAAATACAGGCCATGTCTGCCATAACCAGACCACTGGAGCCGAATAAACTTTTCCTTTAAATCTCTGATTTCTCCTGTCCTAACATGGTCACTCTGACCCCTTCCTACAACGAACTGAAGGCAGAACTCGTCGAAATCTGTCACAGTGAAAGTGTGAAAATCAGTTTGGCATGTACCTGTTTTTGTCGTCAAATCAAACGACCACTCTAATTCAGCAGATTTCTTCAGCAGTTCCAGAGCCCGACAATGAAATCTAAACATCCGATCATCAATTCTAATCATGATCGTGACGTATTCGCAGACAGAAGCCAATTAGTTCATGAAATCAGCGATGTTACATTCAACCCAGTGATGTCCCGCCCAGCGGTGACTTTGTGAGGAGAGAGAGAGAAACCCTTTATACTGAACAAAAATATAAAGGCAACATGTAAATGCACAAAAAACGTAATCCTCAAAAAATAAATGTCACAAACTTGTTTACATCCCTGTTAGTGAACAAATCCCCATTTGCCAAAATAATCCAGCCAGATTAAGAACTAATTCTTATTTTCAATGACGGCCTAGGAACGAACAGTGGGTTAACTGCCTGTTCAGGGGCAGAACGACAGATTTGTACCTTGTCAGCTCGGGGATTTGAACTTGCAACCTTTCGGTTACTAGTTCAACGCTCTAACCACTAGGCTACCCTGCCGCCCCATGCTCAAGACACCGGTGCACCCTTTTCCCTCAAGACACCAGCATGCATTTAGTTTTACTTGTGTTTAAGGGCAGTTGGAGGCCACGGAAGGAGAGTTGTATGGCATTGAAGCTCGTCTGGAGGTTAGTTAACACAGTGTTCAAGGAAGGGCCAGAAGTATACAGAATTGTGTCGTCTGCGGAGAGGTGGATCAGAGAATCACCAGCAGCAAGAGCAACATCATTGATGTATACAGAAAAGAGAGTCGGCCCGAGAATTGAACCCTGTGGTACACCCATAGAGACTGTCAGAGGTCCGGACAACAGGCCCTCCGATTTGACACACTGAACTCTATCAGAGAAGTAGTTGATAAACCAGACGAGGCAATCATTTGAGAAACCAAGGCTGTCGAGTCTGCCAATAAGAATGTTGTGAGTGACAGAGTCGAAAGCCTTGGCCAGGTCGATGAATACGGCTGCACAGTAATGTCTCTTATCGATGGCGGTTATGATGTCGTTTAGAACCTTGAGCGTGGCTGATGTGCACCCATGACCAGCTCTGAAACCAGATTGCATAGGGGAGAAGGTATGGTGGGTATTAGGTATTATATAAGGTAAGGTATATGATAAGGTATTATCATCAATGGGGCTGTAGTAAAGCAGGTTGAGAGCTTCAAGTTCCTTGGTGTCCACATCACCAACAAACTAGAATGGTCCAAACACACGAAGACAGTCATGAAGAGGGCACGACAAAGCCTATTCCCCCTCAGGAAACTAAAAAGATTTGGCATGGGTCCTCAGATCCTAAAAAGGTTCTACAACATTGAGAGCATCCTGACTGGTTGCATTACTGCCTGGTACGGCAATTGCTTGGCCTCTGACCGCAAGGCACAACAGAGGATAATGCGTACGGCCCAGTACATCACTGGGGCAAAGCTGCCTTCCATCCAGGACCTCTACACCAGGCGGTGTCAGAGGAAGGCCCTAAAAATTGTCAAAGACCCCTGCCACCCCAGTCATAGATGGTTCTCTCTACTACCGCATGGCAAGCGGTACCGGAGTGCCAAGTCTAGGACTTTGGGCAGCAGGTAGAGGTTCTGTGTCCTGGCACATGCGGTTCCCATCAGGTGACCACCTGCTTGGGCTCAGGTGTCCATGGGCCACCAGCCAGCCGAGCTCAATTCTGATGAGTAGGGCCATCCATTGGAAGATGGGCTGGGCCAGCCTCTGGTAGTTCTCCTCCTTACCGAGTTGGCGCCCGGCCTCCAGCACGCACTGGCTCCTGTCAAGGATAACCACAGCTGACCCTTTGTCCGCCAGTTTGATGACAATCATCGCATCCCTCTGCAGTTGTCTGAGTGCGGTCAACTTCTCCTTGGAAAGGTTATCATGCGCCCCTGGTGGCAGGGGGTCAAGTCAAAGTCTTCCAGTCGGTTTATAGGAGTTGGAGGATGGAAGGTGGTAGCTCTGTTGCTGGTGGCTCCCACCCTGAGAAGTCCGTGAATAGTTGTATGCTGTTTGATGGGTCGCAGCGGTTGTTGTTGTTGTCGTCAAAGTAGGCGACCACTTTGAGCCGACGGTGGTAGTCGGCGATCTTGGAGCGGAGCCGGAAGAAAGACCTCCTTGCCCATGTCAAGCATGGCGACGAATGTGAGGCCCCGCCAGAGCAGGGAGTGTCGGAGCTGTGTGAGTTTGAAGAGGTGCGACAGGACCACTACCTCCACCCCTATCTTCCCTGTGCTTGGTGGCGGGGTCCAGGCCCTTGTCGGCCCCCTCGTGTAGGTCCGGTGGTGTGATGGTAGGTGGCGTACATTCCCTTTTCCCTGTTGTTGAGGCCGATGGAGAGGATGACCTTGGCCACCTTGGGACAGCCCTCGGGTCGATGGTAGTCGAGGATGTGGATGGTTCCACTTGGACCCACTCAGAGGGGATCCGTGGGAGCCTGGCGATGTTGGAGTCGACCAGGATGATGATGGGTTGGTGGGGTTGTACCCTCCACTGGGGCTTGTAGTGAGCCCCAGGGTGACAACTGAAGCTGCTTGTGTCAGGTCACGACGGTTTTGTTGCTACTGCTGTTGGTGGTGTTGAAGTGGTGGCTGCGGCAGATGAGGAGGAGGCGGAGGAGTGGTGGAAGGGGGAGGTAACGGCGGCAGTGGTGTTGTCGACTGGCTGATGAGGCAGGTGGACCTGTCCCTGAGTGACGGAGGTGGCCCCGAGATTGCTGGGGGGAGGATGGCACCTGTGTCGGCGTATGACGGGTTTGTCTGGTCTGCATTTTGGCCGGGGTGTGGGCCTCCGTCTCCTCCCGTCCCTCGCTAATGTCCATGTAGTATTCCACCGCCTCATCCTGGATCACACTGGTCGGGGTATGGTCGAGGGCGAGGTCCGTCCCATTTTCTCCTTCGGACTCTCTGCCCGTGCTACACTGGTTTAGGTTTGGCTGGGTCCGGGGTGCTCGGGAGACATCGTCACTTCCGTGGGCCTCTCGTGTTCAGTTACCTTGGTCGGGGCATGATCGGAGCCGAGGTTGGACCGGTTCGTGTTCCGCATCGGAAGCACTCCATGTGCAACCCGGGTTTAGATTTGGCCGGGTGTCTGGTATTCCAGGAATGGTGGTGTCTGCCTGTTGGTCTTCCCGGTTCCCTTTCCTCCTCCTCGTCGTGTTGTCTGAGGGGCTCTGCCATTCGTGCCACATCTCTGGGCCTATTCCAGTTGTGTTGTAGTCTCTCCCGCCTCCTCCTTGTGAACCCGGTCTTTCTCCACTCTGTCCAGCCGAGTGTCGTTCCGATCGAAGACGTCGGTTATGTCTAGAGCATGGTGACGCGTCCTTGTCTTCATCCTTCAATGAGGACTCTGGTGATGCCGTAGCCCTGTGTATATCCTCCACTCTGTCCGGTTCTCCTCCCTCCACCTCGTTGCCTCTCATCGCCCGAGTGAGGAGCGGGATGAAGCTGCTTGCGTCCCTCATGGGCCATCCTCCACAGAGGCTTGGGAACGTGCTGCGGATGCTGTCGAGGAGGGGCTCTCGTAGTGGTCCGTTGAGCAGCTTCTGTGTCCATTGGCTACACAGGTACCAAGCCTCCCTCCAGTCGGTGCACTCTGTGTAACTGTGAGGAGCCATGTCCAGCCGTTGCTCCTCCGCCCTGTAGTACCTCTCGACTGCCTCATGGCTATGCCACAGCCAATCTGACAAAGCAACCGACAGCTTGTCGATTGTCTCCTCTGTTGGCCCCGATTGGGTGAAGAGGGCGATCAGCTCCCTTGCCTTTCGTTGATAGGGCCTGCCAGAGAGGTGTTTATTGATCTCCTCCAGGTGGTGTCGGGCTTTGATGAGCTTGGCCAGCATCTTTGACATGAACTTGGCCAAGACGCTGCCCTAGAGTACTTAGGGTCATTGGTCAGAAGTCTGCCCTCCGTCGTCTCCTGCTGGTACCATGTTGCGTCTGATGTTGCATGCGGTGCCCTTTGCCATCCGCTCCGTACCTATCAACCGTAGGGTGCCTGTTGGGAGAGGAGGGAGGAGGAAGAGGGTGGGTAACCCCGTAGAGTTGGTAGAGCGCTTTCAAGGGCATCGGGTATGTGTAGGAGGCTGTTGCCTCTCCACTGTCCCTGGTCGCCCCAGCGCGGCAATGGGGGAAAGGTAGGGGGTAGGGGAAGGCGCTGGCAGCTGCACCTTGTAGGGCAACAGGTGTGCTCCTGGGTTTGTAGCAGTGGTGCTGTCCCTCTTTGGCCCGGCGCTAGGAAAGGGAGGGGTGGGGTAGGAGGAAGAGAAGGGGAAGAGAGAGGAGTAGTCAGAGGAGGCCGTGGTCATAGCCTCTCTGTTGTAGCGGTGGCTTGCGTACGCTGCAGGATTTTAATCCATGACGGTGTAGTGTATTACCTATGGTTTTCTTTGAGACTGTGGTCCCAGCTCTCTTCAGGTCATTGACCAGGTCCTGCCGTGTAGTTCCGGGCTGATCACCTTCCTCATGATCATTGATTCCCCACGAGGTGAGATCTTGCATGGAGCCCCAGACCGAGGTTGATTGACCGTCATCTTTAACTTCTTCCATTTTCTAATATAATTGCGCCAACAGTTGTTGCCTTCTCACCAAGCTGCTTGCCTATTGTCCTGTAGCCCATTCCAGCCTTGTGCAGGTCTACAATTTTAACCCTGAAGTCCTTACACAGCTCTCTGGTCTTGGCCATTGTGGAGAGGTTGGAGTCTGTTTGATTGAGTGTGTGGACAGGTGTCCTTTATACAGGTAACGAGTTCAAACAGGTGCAGCTAATACAGGTAATGAGTGGAGAACAGGAGGGATTCTTAAAGAAAACCTAACTGGTCTGTGAGAGCCGGAATTCTTACTGGTTGGTAGATGATCAAATACTTATGTCTGGCAATAAAATGCAAATTAATTACTTGTCCCCTTGTCACCAAGAAGTTAACACCCTGGTCATCAGACAATCTAAGATAGATGCCCTCAATCTCACACAAATTATCAAGGAACCTACCAGGTACAACCCTAAATCAGTAAACATGGGCACCATCATAGATATCATCCTGACAAACATGCCCTCTAAATACACCTCTGCTGTCTTCAACCAGGATCTCAGCAAATACTGCCTCATTGCCTGCATCCGTAATGCGTCCGTGGTCAAACGACCACCCTTCATCACTGTCAAACACTCCATAAAACATTTCAGCGAGCATGCCTTTCTAATCGACCTGGACCTAATCGATCTGGTTGTTCTTTAAAAGTGCTTTCCTCACCATCTTAAATAAGATTGCCCCATTCAAAAAATGTAGAACTAAGAACAGATATAGCCCTTGGTTCACTCCAGACTTGACTACCCTTGACCAGCACAAAAATATCCTGTGGCGTATTGCATTAGCATCGAATAGCCCCCGCAATATGCAACTTTTCAGGGAAGTCAGGAACCAATATACACAGTCTGTTTGAAAAGGCTAGCCTTTGCTTTCCTAACAGAAATTTGCATCCTGTAGCATTAATTCCAAATAAGTTTTGGGACACTGTAAAGTCCATGGAGAATAAGAGGACCTCTTCCCAGCTGCCCACTGCACTGAGGCTAGGAAACACTGTCACCAGCGATAAATCTACGATAATCCTTGAATTTCAACAAGCATTTTTCTACAGCTGGCCATGCTTTCCACCTGGCTACCCATACCCCGGCCAACAGCTCTGCACCCCCCGCAGCAACTTGCCCAAGCCCCCCCCCTGCTTCTTTTTCACCCAAATCAAGATAGCTGATGTTCTGAAAGAGCTGCAGAATCTGGACCCCACAAATGTTTTTTTTCACCTTTATTTAACCAGGTAGGCTTGTTCTCAAATCAGCTGGGCCCTCTCTTTCTAAAATTATCAGCTGAAATTGTTGCAACACCTATAACTAGCCTCCTTAAACTTTCTTTCGTATCGTCTGAGAATCCTAAAGATTGTAAAGCTGCCACAGTCATCCCCCTCTTCAAAGGGGGAGACACTCAAGACCCAAACTGTTACAGACCTATATCCATCCTACCCTGCCTTTCTAAAGTCTTCGAAAGCCAAGTTAACAAATAGATCACCAACCATTTGAATCCCACCGTACCTTCTCCACTCAGCCATGCTCAAGGTCCTAAACGATATCATAACCACCATCGATAAGTGTCACGGCTTTGGCATCATTAAAAGTGAAGACTTATTTTATCAAATCAATTCTCTGTAATTATTATTGTACGTGATTAATCTAATCATGTAAATGTAATTAACTAGGAAGTCGGGGCACCAAGGAAAATCTTTAGATTACAAAGTTATAATTTTCATAATATAACACTTCAGATATTTTAATATCTGACAGTTAGTCTTCTAATTAATAAATTATTCTTTACCTCATGTTAGTCTCATTCCAAACGTTGTAAATTGTTAGTTATCTGCACGAACCCAGCCTTTAATAATATGAATAATCCATACACCAATCGACTTAAACCTGTTATGGCTGCAATCCCGATATCGGGATCGATATGACAACTACCAGTGAAAATAGAGGGCGCCAAATTCAAACCACAGAAATCTCATAATTACAATTCCTAAAACATACATGTGTCTTATATCATTTTAAAGCTATTCTCGTTGTTAATCCCACCAAAGTGTCCGATTTCAAATAGTGCTTTCGCTAAAAAAGTCTACAAACGATTGTTAGGTCTCCACCAAACCACAATAAGCACAGCCATTTTCCAGCAAAATATAGCATTCACAAAAAACAGAAATAAAAATTAATCACTAACCTTGAATTATCTTCATTAGATGACACTCATAGGACTTCATGTTACACAATACATGCATGTTTTGTTTGATAAAGTTCATATTTATATAAAAAAAATCTGAGTTTACAATGGCGCGTTAGATTCACTAGTTCCAAAAACATCAAGTGATTTTGCATAGCCACATAATTCAACAGAAATACTCATCATAAATGTAGATGATAATACAAGTTATACACATGGAATTATAGATATACCTCCCGCTGTGTCAGATTTTTTAAAAACTTTACGGAAAAAGAAACATGCAATAATCTGAGACGGCGCTCAAAAGTAAAAACCCCACAGCCACAAGGATGGCGTCAACATAAACAAGAAATTACATGATAAATATTCCCTTACCTTTGATGATCTACATCAGAAAGCACTCCAGGAATCCCAGGTCCACAATAAATGTTTGTTTTGTTCGAAAATGTCCGTTATTTATGTCCAAATACCTTCTTTTGTTAGCGCGTTTGGTATACATATCCAAACGCTAATTCTGGTCAGCATTATATCGGACAAAATCTTCAAAAAAGTGATAATAGCGGTCAAAGGAACATTTCAAACTAAGTACAGAATCTATCATTAGGATGCTTTTAACATATAGCTTCAATAAAGTTCCAACCGGAGTACTCCTTCTTGTCTTCGTGAGCAATGGAACGCAAGTGACTACCATGAGGAAAAAGGATCACAAAATGGCTGCATGATGGACATCTGATGTATTCTGCTCTCATTCACTCCCACAACAACATAGAAGCCTCATTATAATTTCTATTGATGGTTGACATCTAGTGGAACCCCTAGGCAGTGCAACATCATTCATATCTCAATGGGATTTCATTGGGGACTCTGGTGAATACATACAAGCTCAGATTTCTGACTTCCTGTTTTGATTTCAACTCAGGATTTTGCCTACCAATATGAGTTCTGTTATACTCACAGACATCATTCAAACAGTTTTAGAAACGTCAGTGTTTTCTATTCAATACTAATAATAAAATGCATATATTTGAAACTGAGACTGAGGAGCAGGCCATTTACTTTAGGCACCTTATCCATCCAAGCTACTCAATACTGCCCCCCAGCCATAAAATGTTAATAATTTATTTACTAACTAACTAAATAATCACAGAAATGCATAAACAACACAGTAGATATGGTTACAAGGAAATGATAGGGGAGGTTCCCTAGTGGACTAAGCCAATATGACAGCTTGGTGGACAAAGGGAAGTGGGTTTGGACTGAGAACATGCGGGAAAGACAAAAGGAATCACTACACAGTTGATAATTATATTAATTGAAATACTAATCCTTTGAACATGAAGGCTCACTCATTCGAGAATATTTGCAATCAATATATATTTACGCCCAGTGTGTCAGCATGATCTCTGTTGGAATCCGGTCCATCTGCGGAGAGTCAGTTCATCAGCGTCTCTCTCTCGTCTACCCTGAAGATCAAAGTCCTTTGTGGTTAGAATGGATACTTTAGAGTACCATTCAACAATCTTCTCATAGAGTAGATGTTTATTTTTTACTTGCTACATTGTATTTACTTTGCCACCATGGCCTTTTTTTGCCTTTACCTCCCTTATCTCACCTCATTTGTTCACATTGTATATAGACTAATTTTTCTACTGTATTATTGACTGTATGTTTGTTTTACTCCATGTGTAACTCTGTGTTGTTGTACGTGTCGAACTGCTTTGCTTTATCTTGGCCAGGTCGCAATTGTAAATGAGAACTTGTTCTCAACTTGCCTACCAGGTTAAATAAAGGTGAAATAAAAAAATACAAAATAAAAATGTTTCGGCGGTTGTCGGTATTTACAATCCCAGGTTTACATAATTTCTAGCTGACTAGTAACTAGTATCTAAGATTTGCTCTTATTCTGTCGGGATTGATAGTCTCAGAGTTGAACTATTTCCACCCGTGTAGTAAATGCTCCACGTGGTATGGTTAGGAATTCAACAACCATTGCAACCTTAGCTGACACTGAGGTTTTTGTGGTCTGAATGGGAATACCTCAGGAGGGTTTTTTATTCGTAAACAAAAGAAAAGGCGATTCTATGATGCCGGATCATGTCTGTGCTCACAGGGGCGGGCCAATGACTTAGTTAAACTTTAAAGGGAATACAATTCTCTCACATTAACGGTTTAACATCACATTACATCATTTCACAAATAGTTTAATCTTTATTTATTTATTTTTTCCAAGAATTAGATGCAAACCCCATAATTGAGAAATGTACACATTCAGAGATATAGTTATTTGTGTTTCCTTTCCTCTCTGAGGACACCAAATGAAGCACACTCGTCATACCTGTCCCTTAAGTGTTCATGGACCATTCCCACCTTCTCACAAGTGGACATTTTGTTTCATATTCTCATTTTGGGGATTTAGGAGTTTGCCATGTGAAATCCTTTGTTCTCTCTGTGTCTCTCTTCTGCATGGCCAGGGGGAGAGTCGCCGCCAGGAATTTACGACCTGAGATAACAGAAACTGGGTGTAGGAGAAAGAGAGAGAGAGAGGGGGAAGCCACTATCTATGCCCAGAAAAGGCCACGTCATGACAAAAGACAGTACTATGCAGCCATCTTCATCAACCTGGCCAAGGCTTTCGACTCTGTCAATCACTGCATTCTTATCGGCAGACTCAATAGCCTTGGTTTCTCAAATGGCTGCTTTGCCTGGTTCACCAACTACTTCTCAGATAAATTTCAGTGTGTCAAATCGAAGGGCCTGTTGTCCGGACCTCTGGCAGTCTCTATGGGGGTGGCACAGGGTTCAATTCTCGGGCCGACTCTTTTCTCTGTATATATCAATGATGTCGCTCTTGCTTCTGGAGGTTCTCTGATCCACCTCTATGCAGACGACACCATTCTGTATACATCTTGCCCTTCTTTGGACACTGTGTTAACAAACCTCCAAATGAGTTTCAATGCCATACAACACTCCTTCCGTGGCATCCAACTGCTCTTAAACGCTAGTAAAACTAAATGCATGCTCTTCAACCAATTGCTGCCCGCACCCTCCTGGCCGACTAGCATCACAACTCTGGACGGTTCTGACTTAGAATATATGGACAACTACAAATACCTAGGTGTCTGGTTAGACTGTAAACTCTCCTTCCAGACTCACACTAACCATCTCCAATCCAAAATTAAATCTAGAATCATCTTCCTATTTCGCAACAATTCCTCCTTCACTCATGCTGCCAAACATACCCTCGTAAAACTGACTATCCTACCGATCCTCGACTTCGCCAATGTAATTTACAAAATAGCCTCCAACACTCTCGTCAGCAAATTGGATGCTGTCTATCACAGTGCCACCCGTTTTGTCACCAAAGCCCCATATACTACCCACCAATGTGACCTGTATGCTCTCATTGGCTGGCCCTCGCTACATATTCGTCGCCAAACCCACTGGCTCCAGGTTATCAATAAGTCTCTGCTAGTACCCCACCTTATCTCAGCTCACTGGTCACCATAGCAGTACCCACCCGTAGCACGCGCTCCAGCAGGTATATCTCACTGGTCACCCCCAAAGCCAACACCTACTTTGGCTGCCTTTCCTTCCAGTTCTCTGCTGCCCATGACTGGAACGAATTGCAAAAATCACTGAAGCTGGAAACATATATCTCCCTCACTAACTTTAAGCGTTAGCTGTCAGAGCAGCTTACCGATCACTGCACCTGTACACAGCCCATCTGTAAATAGCCCACCAAACTACCTCAGTATCTCTACTTGCACATCATAATTTGCACGTCAATCACTCCAGTGTTAATGTTACATTGTAATTATTTCACCACTATGGCCTATTTATTGCCTTACCTCCCTAATCGTACTTCATTTACAAACTCTGTACATAGATTTTTCTATTGTGTTATTGACTGTACATTTGTTTATTCCATGTGTAACTCTGTGTTGTTTGTTGCACTGCTTTAACTTGGCCAGGTATCAGTTGTAAATAAGAACTTGTTCTCAACTGGCCTACCTGGTTAAATAAAGGTGAAATAAAATAAACAAATAAAATAGAGTTAGTATGTAGAGTGCTGCTTGATAGGGTTAGGGTTAGTATGTAGAGTGCTGCTTGATAGGGTTAGGGTTAGTATGTAGAGTGCTGCTTGATAGGGTTAGGGTTAGTATATAGAGTGCTGCTTGTTGGGGTTAGGGTTATTATGTAGAGTGCTGTTTGATAGGGTTAGGGTTAGTATGTAGAGTGCTGCTTGTTGGGGTTAGGGTTAGTATGTAGAGTGCTGCTTGATAGGGTTAGGGTTAGTATGTAGAGTGCTGCTTGTTGGGGTTAGGGTTAGTATGTAGAGTGCTGTTTGATAGGGTTAGGGTTAGTATATAGAGTGCTGCTTGTTGGGGTTAGGGTTATTATGTAGAGTGCTGCTTGATAGGGTTAGGGTTAGTATGTAGAGTGCTGCTTGTTGGGGTTAGGGTTAGTATGTAGAGTGCTGCTTGATAGGGTTAGGGTTAGTATGTAGAGTGCTGCTTGTTGGGGTTAGGGTTAGTATGTAGAGTGCTGCTTGATAGGGTTAGGGTTAGTATGTAGAGTGCTGCTTGATAGGGTTAGGGTTAGTATGTAGAGTGCTGCTTGTTGGGGTTAGGGTTATTATGTAGAGTGCTGCTTGATAGGGTTAATATGTAGAGTGCTGTAGTTGCAGTAGACAGGCTGTGATGTTGTTGCTGGTCGATGGGCTGAAAGATTCCACAGCTAACAAGCAGAACAACGCGGTCTTTCTGTGTCAATTAGATAATTTCCTCTTCTATCCCTCCCTCCCAACAACCTTATGTCCCCCTTCACCCTTCCTGTTGCCCCACCCCCTGCCCTCCATAATTATTTAATAAGCTGCTATGCTCTGTCATATCAACGAACATCCACATTAACAATGGCTGCTGTTGTTGTCCTGTCCTGCAGCATGTCTTCCGCATGCTCTGGGTATTGTATCTGTATCTCTCTCTCCCCCCCTGCCCCAGTTATGTCTAGTATGCTCATGTGAGTTGAGTCTAGACTGTTGTGGTACAGTGATGGTTCCTCTGCACAGGAGGATTCCAGGTTCCTCTGCTCTGAGCCTGCACACAGGAGGAGGTACCTGTTGATGACCAGCATGGGCCTTCACTATTTTCAGATACCTGTTGATGACCAGCAGGGGTCTTCACTATTATCCGGTACCTGTTGATGACCAGCAGGTGTCTTCACAATAAAAAGAGAGAGAGAACAGAGAAACTCTAACATCATTCTTAGCTCTGGCATCTTCCCCAATATTTGGAACCAAGGACTGATCACGACAATCCAAAAAAGTGGAGACAAATTTGACCCCAATAACTGCAGTGGGATATGCGTCAACAGCAACCAACAAAATCCTCTGCATTATCATTAACAGCAGACTCATACAGTTGAAGTCGGAAGTTTACATACACCTTAGCCAAATACATTTAAACTCAGTTTTTCACAATTCCTGACATTTAATCCTAGTAAAAATTCCCGGTCTTAGGTCAGTTAGGATCACCACTTTATTTTAAGAATGTGAAATGTGAGAATAATAGTAGAGAGAATGATTTATTTCAGCTTTTATTTCTTTCATCACATACCCAGTGGGTCAGACGTTTACATACACTCAATTAGTATTTAGTAGCATTGCCTTTAAATTGCTTAACTTGGGTCAAACGTTTCGGGTAGCCTTCTACAAGCTTCACACAATAAGTTGGGTGAATTTTGGCCAGCTCCTGACAGAGCTGGTGTAACTGAGTCAGGTTTGTAGGCCTCCTTGCTCGCACACGCTTTTCAGTTCTGCCCACAAATTTTCTATAAGGTGAGGTCAGGGCTTTGTGATGGCCACTCCAATACCTTGACTTTGTTGTCCTTAAGCCATTTTGCCACAACTTTGGAAGTATGCTTGGGGTCATTGTCCATTTGGAAGACCCATTTGAGACCAAGCTTTAACTTCCTGACTGATGTCTTGAGATGTTGCTTCAATATATCCACATAATTTTCCTACCTCATGATGCCATCTATTTTGTGAAGTGCACCAGTCCCTCCTGCAGCAAAGCACACAACAACATGATGCTGCCACCCCCGTGATTCATGGTTGGGATGGTGTTATTCCGTTTGCAAGCCTTCCCCTTTTTCCTACAAACATAACGACGGTCATTATGGCCAAACCGTTCCATTTTTGTTTCATCAAACCAGAGGACATTTCTCCAAAAAGTACGATCTTTGTCCCCATGTGCAGTTGCAAACCATAGTCTGCCTTTTTAATGGTGGTTTTGGAGCAGTGGCTTCTTCCTTGCTGAGCGGCCTTTCAGGTTATGTCTATATCCACATTTTACTGTGGATATAGATACTTTGTACCTGTTTCTTCCAGCATCTTCACAAGGTCCTTTGTTGTTGTTCTGGGATTGATTTGCACTTTTCGCACCAAAGTACGTTCATTTCTAGGCTACCGGCAGCAGGTAGGCTAGTGGTTAGAGCGTTGGACTAGTAACCGAAAGGTTGCAAGATTGAATCCCTGAGATGACAAGCTAAACATCTGTTGTTCTGCCCCTGAACAAGGCACTTAACCCACTGCTCCTAGGCTGTCATTGAAAATATGAATTTGTTCTTAACTGACTTGCCTTGTTAAATAAAGATATTTTAAAAAAGGAGACATAACGGATCTCCTTCCTGAGTGGAATGATGGCTGCATGGTCCTATGGTGTTTATACATGCATACTATTGTTTGCACAGATGAACGCGTTTCCTTCAGGATTTTGGAAATTGCTTCGAAGGATGAACGACTTGTGGATGTCTAGAATGTTTTTTCTGAGGTCTTGGCTGATTTCTTTGGATTTTCCCATGATGTCAAGCAAAGAGGCACTGAGTTTGAAGGTAGGCCTTGCAATACATCCACAGGTACACCTCCAATTGACTGATGAGGTCAATTAGCCTAACAGAAGCTTCTAAAGCCTTGACATATTTTTCTGGAATTTTCCAAGCTGTTTAAAGGCACAGTCAACTTTGTGTATGTAAACTTCTGACCCACTGGAATTGCGACACAGTGAATTATAAGTGAAATAATCTGTCTGTAAGCAATTGTTAGAAAAATGACTTCTGTCATGCACAAAGTAGATGTCCTAACCGACTTGCCAAAACTATAGTTTGTTAACAAGAAATTTGTTGAGTGGTTTAAAAATGAGTTTGAATGACTCCAACCTAAGTGTATGTAAACTTCAGACTTCAAATGTACATTTCCTCAGTGAAAACAATCTTCTGAGCAAATGTCAAATGGGCTTTTTAACAAATTACCATATGACAGACCACATATTCACCCTGCACTCCCTAATTGATAAACAAACAAACCAAAACAATAGCAAAGGCATGAGGCTCTGCTATGCAAATTGATAGAAAGTGGTGTTGGGGAGAGCACATAAAACATTATAAAATCCATGTACACAAACAGCAAGTGTGCGGTTAAAATTGGCAAAAAACACATTTCTCTCCACAGGGCCGTGGGGTGAGACAGGGATGCATGCAGCTTAAGCCCCACAGTCTTCAACATATATATTAACAAATTGGGGAGGGCACTAGAACAGTCTGCAGCACCCAGCCTCACCCTACGAGAATCTGAAGTCAAATGTCTACTGTTGGCTGATAATCTGGTGCTTCTCTCCCCAACCAAGGAGGGCCTACAGCAGCACCTAGATCTTCTGCACATATTCTGTCAGACCTGGGCCCTGACAGTAAATCTCAGTACGACAAAATAATGATGTTCCAAAAAAGGTTCAGTTGCCAGTAATACAAATTCCATCTAGACACTGCTGCCCTGGAGCACACAAAAAACTGTACATACTTTGGCCTAAACATAAGCAAGAAGTACCTTTATGCCATCAAAAGGAACAGAAAATTTGACATACCAATTAGGATTTGGCTAAAAATACTTGAATCCGTTATAGAACCCATTGACCTTTATGGTTGTGTGGTCTGGGTTCCGCTCACCATCCAATAATTCACCAAATGGGACAAACACCAAATTATGCATGCAGAGCAGAATTAGGCTGATACCTGCTAATTATCAAAATCCAGAAAAGAGACGTTAAATTCTACAACAATCTAAAAGAAAGCGATTTCCAAACCTTCCATAACAAAGACATCACCTACAGAGAGATGAACCTGGAGAAGAGTCCCCTAAGCAAGCTGGTCCTGGGGCTCTGTTCACAAACACAAACACACCCCACAGAGCCCCAAAACAGCAGCACAATTAGACCCAACCAAATCATGAGAAAACAAAAAGATAATTACTTAACACATTGGAAAGAATTAACAAAAAAACAGAGCAAACTGGAATGCTATTTGGCCCTAAACAGAGAGTACACAGTGGCAGAATACCTGACCACTGTGACTGACCCAAACTGAAGGAAAGCTTTGACTATGTACAGACTCAGTGAGCATTGCTATTGAGAAAGGCTGCCGTAGACAGACCTGGCTCTCAAGAGAAGACAGACTATGTGCTCACTGCCCACAAAATTAGGTGGAACTGAGCTGCACTTCCTAACCTCCTGCCAAATGTATGACCATATTAAAGCCACGTACTGTATTACTTGGATATGTCGCAGACCCACAACTAATTCAAAAACAAATGACATTTTGATAAACTCCCATATCTATTTGGTGAAATTCCACAGTGTGACATCACAGCAGCAAGATGTGTGACCTGTTACCACAAGAAAAGGGCAACCAGTGAAGAACAAACACCATTGTAAATACAACCCATATTTAGGTTTATTTATTTTCCCTTTTGTACTTTAACTATTTGTACATAATATGACATTTGAAATGCCTTTATTCTTTTGGAACTTTTGTGAGTGTAATGTTTACTGTTATAAATATTTTTTCCTTCTTTTTTGTTTATGATCTATTTCACTTGCTTTGTTAACGTGCCAATAAACCCCTTACATTTACATTTAAAGGGGAGAAAGGCAGAGAGGCAGAGAGAGAGAGAGGTATGCCAACAGTGCCCAAATACTGCAACACAAAATATTTGAGCCAATTTAATAGTGTGTTTACAAAGAATGGGTTTCATGCCAAACCAAAGAGAAAATCTTATGTTTGTGACATACTTTTTTTAGAAGAACTAGAAGAATATAGACAGATTAGTGCTTTGATGGTGACTTCTGGTTAGTGAGGACAGCTATAAAGCATATATTGCAGTGTGTGTGTGTGTGTGTGTGTGTGTGTGTGTGTGTGTGTGTGTGTGTGTGTGTGTGTGTGTGTGTGTGTGATGGGGTTGCAGCCTGAGGTTAACTTATTTTGGATTTGTGTTTCTCATCACATGATGAGGAACATGGTGGTCACGGTCCTCTCATCACGGCTACCCTCATCACATGATACCTGTTCAGTCTTCTCATCAGGGCTACCCTCATCACATGATACCTGTTCAGTCCTCTTATCACGGCTACCCTCATCACATGATACCTGTTCAGTCTTCTCATCAGGGCTACTCTCAACAGGCAAGCAGGCACGCACACAACAATGAGCCTCTCATCTCATACTATAAGAAGAAACTTTCCAACTGATGACAGGTTTTCAGGGAAATATTCTAAAATATGCATAAAAACAATATGTACTTTTTCCCAAAAGAGGAGTGTTTCTATTAAATCATATCAACATTGTTTTGTTACATGTGCCGGTGTAGACCATACAGTGAAATGCTTACTAACAAGCCAAGCCCTTTACTAAATAAACCAAGTCAAAAATAAAATAAAAAGTAACATAATAAAATAACAATAAGGAGTCAGGGGGTACCGAGTCAATGTGCAGGGGTACAGGTTAGTACAGGTCATCTGTAGGTAGGGGAATGCATAGACTAGGCATAGATAATAAACTACAAGTAGCAGCAGTGTAAAAACAAAGGGGGGTCAATGTAAATAGTCCGGTAGCCATTTGATTAATTGTTCAGCAGTCTTATGGCTTGGGGGTAGAAGCTGTTAAGTAGCCTTTTGGACTTAGCTTAGACTTGGTGCTCTGGTACTGATTGCCATGCGGTCGCAGAGAAAACAGTCCATGACAAGCGTGGCTGGAGTCTTTGACAATTTTTAGGGCCTTCCTTCTAGTGGGGTGGGGGCTGTGCTTTGGCAAAGTGGGTGGGGTTATATCCTTCCTGTTTGGCCCTGTCCGGGGGTATCATCGGATGGGGCCTCAGTGTCTCCTGACCCCTCCTGTCTCAGCCTCCAGTATTTATGCTGCAGTAGTTTATGTGTCGGGGGGCTAGGGTCAGTTTGTTATATCTGGAGTACTTCTCCTGTCTTATTCGGTGTTCTGTGTGAATTTAAGTGTGCTCTCTCTAATTCTCTCTTTCTCTCTTTCTTTCTCTCTCTCGGAGGACCTGAGCCCTAGGACCATGCCTCAGGACTACCTGGCATTATGACTCCTTGCTGTCCCCAGTCCACCTGGCCGTGGTGCTGTTCCAGTTTCAACTGTTCTGCCTGCGGCTATGGAACCCTGACCTGTTCACCGGACGTGCTTCCTGTCCCAGACATACTGTTTTCAACTCTCTAGAGACAGCAGGAGTGGTAGAGATACTATTAATGATCGGCTATGAAAAGCCAACTGACATTTACTCCTGAGGTGCTGACTTGCTGCACCCTCGACAACTACTGTGATTATTATTATTTGACCATGCTGGTCATGTTCTGTTATAATCTCCACCCGGCACAGCCAGAAGAGGACTGGCCACCCCTCATAGCCTGGTTCCTCTCTAGGTTTCTTCCTAGGTTTTGGCCTTTCTAGGGAGTTTTTCCTAGCCACCGTGCTTCTACACCTGCATTGCTTGCTGTTTGGGGTTTTAGGCTGGGTTTCTGTACAGCACTTTGAGATATCAGCTGATGTATAAAGGGCTATATAAATACATTTGATTTGATTTGATCATTTGATAAAGAGGTCTTGAATGGCAGGAAGCTTGGCCCCAGGCTGTACGCACTATCCTCTGTAGTGCCTTGCAGTCGGAGGCCGAGCAGTTGCAATACCATATCACAATGGATATTTGAGTATTTTGAGAATCTGAGGACCCATGCCAAATCTTTTCAGTCTCCTGAGGGCGAATAGGCTTTGTCGTTCCCTCTTCATGACTGTCTTTGTTTGTTTGGACCATGATAGTTTGTTGGTGATGTGGACACCAAGGAACTTGAAGCTCTCACTGCAGCCCCATCGATGATAATGGGGGCGTGCTCGGTCCTTTTCCTATAGTCCACAATCATCTCATTTGTCTTGGTCACATTGAGGGAGAGGTTGTTGTCCTGGCATCACATGGCCAGGTTCTGACCTCCTCCCTATAGGCTGTCTCATCGTTGTTGGTGATCAGGTAGTACAGGAGGGGACTGAGCACGCACCCCAGGGGAGCTCCAGTGTTGAGGATCAGCGTGGTGGATGTGTTGTTACCTACCCTTACCACCTGGGGGCGGCCCGTCAGGATGTCCAGGATCCAGTTGCAGAGGGAGGTGTTTAATCCCAGGGTCTTTAGTTTAGTGATGAGCTTTGAGGGCACTCTGGTGATGAACACTGAGCTGTTGTCAAAGAATAACATTCTCACATAGGTGTTCCTTTTGTCCAGGTAGGAAAGTGCAGTGTGGAGTGCAATAGAGATTGTATCATCTGTGGATTTGTTGGGGGGGTATGCAAATTGGAGTGGGTCTAGGTTTTCTGGGATAATGGTGTTGATGTGAGCCATTACCAACCTTTCAAAGCATTTCATGGCTCTAGTCTGTAATTCATTTAGGCAGGTTACCTTAGTGTTCCTGGGCACAGGGACTATGGTGGTCTGCTTGAAACGTGTTGGTATTATAGACTCTGTCAGGGACAGGTTGAAAATATCAGTGAAGACATTTGTCAGTCGTTCAGTGCATGCTAGGTGTACACGTCCTGGTAATTTGTCTGGCCCTGCGGCCTTGTGAATGTTGACCTGTTTAAAGGTCTTACTCACATGAGCTACAGAGTGCGTGATCACACATTCTTCCCGGAACAACTGATGCTCTCATGCATGCCTCAGTGTTGCTTGCCTTGAAGCGAGCATAGAAGTAATTTAGCTTGTCTGGTAGGCTCGTGTGACTGGGCAGCTCGTGGCTGTGCTTCCCTTTGTAGTCTGTAATAGTTTGCAAGCCCTGCCACATCCGACTAGTGTAGGAGCCGGTGTAGTAGGATTCGATCTTAGTCCTGTATTGACACTTTGCCTGTTTGATGGTTCATCGGAGGGTGTAGCGGGATTTCTTATAAGCCCCCGCTTCTTGAAAGTGGCAGCTCTACCCTTTAGCTCAGAGCGGATGTTGCCTGTAGTCCATTGGCTTCTCCTTGAGGTATGTACGCACAGTCACTGTGGGGACAACGTCATCAATGCACTTATTGCTGAAGCCAGTGACTGATGTGGTGTACTCCTCAGTACAATCTGAAGTATCCCGGAACATGTTCCAGTCTGTGCTAGCAAAACAGTCCTGTAGTTTAGCATCTGCTTCATCTGACCACTTTCTTATTGTTCTAGTCACGGGTGCTCTTCTTGCTTTAGTTTTTGCTTGTAAGCAGGAATCAGGAGGATAGAATTATGGTCAGATTTGCCAAATGGAGGGCGAGGGAGAGCTTTGTACACGTCTCCGTGTGTGGAGTAAAGGTGGTCTAGAGTTGTTTTCCCTCTGGTTGCATATGTGACATGCTGGTAGAAATGAGGTCAAACGGATGAGTTTCCCTGCATTAAAGTCCCCGTTCACTAGGAGAGCCACCTCTGGATGAGCATTTTCCTGTTTTACAGTATACAGCCAAATGAGTGCGGTTTTAGTGCCAGCATTGGTTGTGGTGGTATAAGATATGAATAACAGTGGACAGGATGATATGATGAGATATGGATAACAGTGGACAGGGTTATGTGATGAGAAATGGATAAAAGCCAGATCATTTGTATTTGATAATTGGCAACCAAGCTTCAGTCATCACATCACCAGCATCATTCAAATGATAGCCTACCTTCCTGGATATTTAGTGAACATTTGCATGAAGCTCATCACCATGCTTTTAGCCACCTCTGCATGCTTTCCCACATCGTGTTGGTAGTACAAAGGAAAAAAATCATGTGACTCCAAGTTTACTGCCATGTGATGCTTTTCATAGCAGTTTTCGTTCTTAAATCACCGCAATTGTTGCATTGTCTATTTCGCAGACAACAAAAAAAATAATCCACATTGTATTTTGTTTTGTCAACATTGGGACATTTTACAGTCAAATTGTGTTGTTTCCATAAGTGTTATTACCATAAGGCCTGTTGAGAGTTTTCAATGTGTCAGATGATATGGTTGGCTGGAAGTAGACGTTATAGAGCATACAATCATAGAAGTAGATGTTATAGAGCATACTATCATAGAAGGATACGGTTTGGAACATACTATCATAGAAGGAGACGTTATAGAACATACTATCATAGAAGGAGACGTTATAGAACATACTATCATAGAAGGAGACGTTATAGAACATACTATCATAGAAGGAGACGTTATAGAACATATTATCATAGAAGGAGACGTTATAGAACATACTATCATAGAAGGAGACGTTATAGAACATACTATCATAGAAGGGGACATTATAGAACATACTATCATAGAAGGAGACATTATAGAAAATACTATCATAGAAGGATACATTATAGAACATACTATCATAGAAGTAGACATTATAGAGCATACTATCATAGAAGGAGACGTTATGGAACATACTATCATAGAAGGAGACGTTATGGAACATACTATCATAGAAGGATACGGTTTGGAACATACTATCATAGAAGGAGACGTTATAGAACATATTATCATAGAAGGAGACGTTATAGAACATACTATCATAGAAGGAGGCGTTATAGAATATACTATCATAGAAGTAGACGTTATAGAACATACTATCATAGAAGTAGATGTTATAGAACATACTATCATAGAAATAGACTTTATAGAACATACTATCATAGAAGTATATTTTATAGAACATACTATCATAGAAGGAGACGTCATAGAACGTACTATCATAGAAGGAGACGTTATAGAACATACTATCATAGAAGGAGACATTATAGAGCATATTATCATAATAGTAGATGTTATAGAACATACTATCATAGAAGGAGACGTTATAGAACATACTATCATAGAAGGAGACGTTAGAGAACATACTATCATAGAAGTAGACATTATAGAACATACTGTCATAGAAGTAGACGTTATAGAACATACTATCATAGAAGGAGACATTATAGAACATACTATCATAGAAGTAGACATTATAGAGCATACTATCATAGAAGGAGACGTTATAGAACATATTATCATAGAAGGAGACATTATAGAACATACTATCAGAGAAGGAGGCGTTATAGAATATACTATCATAGAAGTAGATGTTATAGAGCATACTCTCTTAGAAGGAGACGCTATGGAACATACTATCAAAAAGGAGACGTTATAGAACATACTATCATAAAAGGAGATGTTAAAGAACATACTATCATAGAAGGAGACGTTATAGAACATACTATCATAGAAGGAGACGTTAAAGAACATACTATCATAGAAGGAGACGTTATAGAACATACTATCATAGAAGGAGACGTTATAGAACATATTATCATAGAAGGAGACATTATAGAACATACTATCAGAGAAGGAGGCGTTATAGAATATACTATCATAGAAGTAGATGTTATAGAGCATACTCTCTTAGAAGGAGACGCTATGGAACATACTATCAAAAAGGAGACGTTATAGAACATACTATCATAGAAGGAGACGTTAAAGAACATACTATCATAGAAGGAGACGTTAAAGAACATACTATCATAGAAGGAGACGTTAAAGAACATACTATCATAGAAGGAGACGTTATAGAACATACTATCATAGAAGGAGACGTTATAGAACATACTATCATAGAAGGAGACGTTATAGAACATACTATCATAGAAGGAGATGTTATAGAACATACTATCATAGAAGGAGACGTTATAGAACATACTATCATAGAAGGAGACGTTATAGAACATACTATCATAGAAGGAGACGTTATAGAGCATACTATCATAGAAGGAGACGTTAAAGAACATACTATCATAGAAGGAGACGTTAGAGAACATACTATCATAGAAGTAGACATTATAGAACAAACTGTCATAGTAGTAGACTTTATAGAACATAATATCATAGAAGTAGACGTTATAGAACATACTATCATAGAAGGAGACATTATAGAATATACTATCATAGAAGTAGACATTATAGAGCATACTATCATAGAAGGAGACGTTATAGAACATACTATCACAGAAGGAGATGTTATAGAACATACTATCATATAAGTTGATGTTATAGAACATACTATCATAGAAGGAGACGTTATAGAACATATTATCATAGAAGGAGACATTATAGAACGTACTATCATATAAGGAGACATTATAGAACATACTATCATAGAAGGAGACGTTATAGAACATACTATCATAGAAGGAGACGTTACAGAACATACTATCATAGAAGTTGACGTTATAGAACATACTATCATAGAAGGAGACGTTAGAGAACATACTCTCATAGAAGGAGACATTATAGAACATACTATCATAGAAGTAGACATTATAGAGCATACTCTCATAGAAGGAGACATTATAGAACATACTATCATAGAATTAGACGTTATAGAGCATACTCTCATAGAAGGAGACATTATAGGAGACGTTATAGAACATACTATCATAGAAGGAGACATTATGAATACAAACAGTGCAGCTATTCCCTCCGCAAGGCTATCAAACAAGCTAAGCGCCAGTACAGAGACAAAGTAGAATCTCAATTCAACGGCTCAGACACAAGAGGTATGTGGCAGGGTCTACAGTCAATCACGGACTACAGGAAGAAACCCAGCCCAGTCACGGACCAGGATGTCTTGCTCCCAGGCAGACTAAATAACTTTTTTGCCCGCTTTGAGGACAATACAGTGCCACTGACACGGCCTGCAACGGAAACATGCGGTCTCTCCTTCACTGCAGCCGAAGTGAGTAAGACATTTAAACGTGTTAACCCTCGCAAGGCTGCAGGCCCAGACGGCATCCCCAGCCGCGCCCTCAGAGCATGCGCAGACCAGCTGGCCGGTGTGTTTACGGACATATTCAATCAATCCCTATACCAGTCTGCTGTTCCCACATGCTTCAAGAGGGCCACCATTGTTCCTGTTCCCAAGAAAGCTAAGGTAACTGAGCTAAACGACTACCGCCCGTAGCACTCACATCCGTCATCATGAAGTGCTTTGAGAGACTAGTCAAGGACCATATCACCTCCACCCTACCTGACACCCTTGACCCACTCCAATTTGCTTACCGCCCAAATAGGTCCACAGACGATGCAATCTCAACCACACTGCACACTGCCCTAACCCATCTGGACAAGAGGAATACCTATGTGAGAATGCTGTTCATCGACTACAGCTCGGCATTCAACACCATAGTACCCTCCAAGCTCGTCATCAAGCTCGAGACCCTGGGTCTCGACCCCGCCCTGTGCAACTGGGTACTGGACTTCCTGACGGGCCGCCCCCAGGTGGTGAGGGTAGGCAACAACATCTCCTCCCCGCTGATCCTCAACACTGGGGCCCCACAAGGGTGCGTTCTGAGCCCTCTCCTGTACTCCCTGTTCACCCACGACTGCGTGGCCATGCACGCCTCCAACTCAATCATCAAGTTTGCGGACGACACAACAGTGGTAGGCTTGATCACCAACAACGACGAGACGGCCTACAGGGAGGAGGTGAGGGCCCTCGGAGTGTGGTGTCAGGAAAATAACCTCACACTCAACGTCAACAAAACTAAGGAGATGATTGTGGACTTCAGGAAACAGCAGAGGGAACACCCCCATCCACATCGATGGAACAGTAGTGGAGAGGGTAGCAAGTTTTAAGTTCCTCGGCATACACATCACAGACAAACTGAATTGGTCCACTCACACAGACAGCATCGTGAGGAAGGCGCAGCAGCGCCTCTTCAACCTCAGGAGGCTGAAGAAATTCGGCTTGTCACCAAAAGCACTCACAAACTTCTACAGATGCACAATCGAGAGCATCCTGGCGGGCTGTATCACCGCCTGGTATGGCAACTGCACCGCCCTCAACCGTAAGGCTCTCCAGAGGGTAGTGAGGTCTGCACAACGCATCACCGGGGGCAAACTACCTGCCCTCCAGGACACCTACACCACCCGATGCTACAGGAAGGCCATAAAGATCATCAAGGACATCAACCACCCGAGCCACTGCCTGTTCACCCCGCTGCCATCCAGAAGGCGAGGTCAGTACAGGTGCATCAAAGCTGGGACCGAGAGACTGAAAAACAGCTTCTATCTCAAGGCCATCAGACTGTTAAACAGCCACCACTAACATTGAGTGGCTACTGCCAACACATTGTCAATGACACTGACTCTACTCCAGCCACTTTAATCATGGGAATTGATGGGAAATGATGTAAATATATCACTAGCCACTTTAAACAATGCTACCTTATATAATGTTACTTACCCTACATTGTTAATCTCATATGCATACGTTGATACTGTACTCTATATCATCGACTGCATCCTTATGTAATACATGTATCACTAGCCACTTTAACTATGCCACTTGGTCTACATACTTATCTCATATGTATATACTGTACTCGATATCATCTACTGTATCTTGCCTATGCTGCTCTGTACCATCACTCATTCATATATCCTTATGTACATATTCTTTATCCCCTTACACTGTGTATGACAGTAGTTTTTTTTGGAATTGTTAGTTAGATTACTTGCTCGTTATTACTGCATTATCGGAACTAGAAGCACAAGCATTTCGCTACACTCGCATTAACATCTGCTAACCATGTGTATGTGACAAATAAAATTTGATTTGATTTGATTTGATTTGATATAGAACATACTATCATAGAAGTAGACATTATAGAGCATACTCTCATAGAAGGAGACATTATAGAACATACTATCATAGAAGGAGACTTTATAGAGCATACTATCATAGAAGTAGACGATAAAGAAGATACTATCATAGAAGTAGACATTATAGAACATACTATCATAGAAGGAGACATTATAGAATATACTATCATAGAAGTAGACATTATAGAGCATACTATCATAGAAGGAGACGTTATAGAACATACTATCATAGAAGGAGATGTTATAGAACATACTATCATATAAGTTGATGTTATAGAACATACTATCATAGAAGGAGACGTTATAGAACATACTATCATAGAAGTAGATGTTATAGAACATATACTATCATAGACGGAGATGTTATAGAACATACTATCATATAAGTTGATGTTATAGAACATACTATCATAGAAGGAGACGTTATAGAACATACAATCATAGAAGGATACGTTATAGAACATACTATCATAGAAGTAGACATTATAGAACAAACTGTCATAGTAGTAGACTTTATAGAACAGAATATCATAGAAGTAGACGTTATAGAACATACTATCATAGAAGGAGACGTTATAGAACATACTGTCATAGAAGTAGACATTATAGAACATACTATCATAGAAGGAGACATTATAGAATATACTATCATAGAAGTAGACATTATAGAGCATACTATCATAGAAGGAGACGTTATAGAACATATTATCATAGAAGGAGACATTATAGAACATACTATTATAGAAGGAGGCGTTATAGAATATACTATCATAGAAGTAGATGTTATAGATCATACTCTCTTAAAAGGAGACGCTATGGAACATACTATCATAGAAGGAGCCGTTATAGAACATATTATCATAGAAGGAGACATTATAGAACGTACTATCATATAAGGAGACATTATAGAACATACTATCATAGAAGGAGACGTTATAGAACATATTATCATAGAAGGAGACATTATAGAACGTACTATCATATAAGGAGACATTATAGAACATACTATCATAGAAGGAGACGTTATAGAACATATTATCATAGAAGGAGACATTATAGAGCATACTATCATAGAAGGAGACGTTATAGAACATATTATCATAGAAGGAGACATTATAGAACATACTATCATAGAAGGAGGCGTTATAGAATATACTATCATAGAAGTAGACATTATAGAGCATACTCTCATAGAAGGAGACATTATAGAACATACTATCATAGAAGGAGGCGTTATAGAATATACTATCATAGAAGGAGACGTTATAGAACATACTATCATAGAAGGAGACATTATAGAACATACTATCATAGAAGGAGGCGTTATAGAATATTCTATCATAGAAGTAGATGTTATAGAGCATACTATCATAGAAGGGGACATTATAGAACATACTATCATAGAAGGAGACGTTATAGAGCATACTATCATAGAAGGAGACGTGAAAGAACATACTATCATAGAAGGAGACGTTATAGAACATACTATCATAGGAGACGTTATAGAACATACTATCATAGAAGGAGACGTTATGGAACATACTATCATAGAAGGAGACGTTATAGAGCATACTATCATAGAAGTAGATGTTATAGAACATACTATCATAGAAGGAGACGTTATAGAACATAATATCATAGAAGGATACGTTACAGAACATACTATCATAGAAGGGGACATTATAGAGCATATTATCATAATAGTAGATGTTATAGAACATACTATCATAGAAGGAGACGTTATAGAACATACTATCATAGAAGTAGACGTTATAGAGCATACTCTCATAGAAGGAGACATTATAGAACATACTATCATAGAAGTAGACATTATAGAGCATACTCTCATAGAAGGAGACATTATAGAACATACTATCATAGAAGGAGACGTTAGAGAACATACTATCATAGAAGTAGACATTATAGAACAAACTGTCATAGTAGTAGACTTTATAGAACATAATATCATAGAAGTAGACGTTATAGAACATACTATCATAGAAGGAGACGTTATAGAACATACTGTCATAGAAGTAGACGTTATAGAACATACTATCATAGAAGGAGACATTATAGAATATACTATCATAGAAGTAGACATTATAGAGCATACTATCATAGAATGAGACGTTATAGAACATATTATCATAGAAGGAGACATTATAGAACATACTATCATAGAAGGAGGCGTTATAGAATATACTATCATAGAAGTAGATGTTATAGATCATACTCTCTTAAAAGGAGACGCTATGGAACATACTATCATAGAAGGAGACGTTATAGAACATATTATCATAGAAGGAGACATTATAGAACGTACTATCATATAAGGAGACATTATAGAACATACTATCATAGAAGGAGACGTTATAGAACATATTATCATAGAAGGAGACATTATAGAACGTACTATCATATAAGGAGTCATTATAGAACATACTATCATAGAAGGAGACGTTATTGAACATATTATCATAAAAGGAGACATTATAGAGCATACTATCATAGAAGGAGACGTTATAGAACATATTATCATAGAAGGAGACATTATAGAACATACTATCATAGAAGGAGGCGTTATAGAATATACTATCATAGAAGTAGACATTATAGAGCATACTATCATAGAAGGAGACATTATAGAACATACTATCATAGAAGGAGGCGTTATACAATATACTATCATAGAAGGAGACGTTATAGAACATACTATCATAGAAGGAGACATTATAGAACATACTATCATAGAAGGAGGCGTTATAGAATATTCTATCATAGAAGTAGATGTTATAGAGCATACTATCATAGAAGGGGACATTATAGAACATACTATCATAGAAGGAGACGTTATAGAGCATACTATCATAGAAGTAGATGTTATAGAACATACTATCATAGAAGGAGACGTTATAGAACATACTATCATAGAAGGAGGCGTTATAGAATATACTATCATAGAAGTAGACATTATAGAGCATACTATCATAGAAGGAGATGTTATAGAACATATTATCATAGAAGGAGACATTATAGAACATACTATCATAGAAGGAGGCATTATAGAATATACTATCATAGAAGGAGACGTGATAGAACATACTATCATAGAAGGAGACATTATAGAACATACTATCATAGAAGGAGGCGTTATAGAATATTCTATCATAGAAGTAGATGTTATAGAGCATACTATCATAGAAGGGGACATTATAGAACATACTATCATAGAAGGAGAAGTTATAGAGCATACTATCATAGAAGGAGACGTTATAGAACATACTATCATAGAAGGAGACGTTATAGAACATACTATCATAGAAGTAGACGTTATAGAGCATACTCTCATAGAAGGAGACATTATGGAACATACTATCATAGAAGGGGACGTTATAGAACATACTATCATAGAAGGAGACTTTATAGAGCATACTATCATAGTAGTAGACATTATAGAGCATACTATCATAGAAGGAGACTTTATAGAGCATACTATCATAGTAGTAGATGTTATAGAACATACTATCATAGAATGAGACGTTATGGAACATACTATCATAGGAGATGTTATAGAACATACTATCATAGAAGGAGACGTTATAGAACATACTATCATAG
Source organism: Oncorhynchus tshawytscha (assembly GCF_018296145.1). Classification (NCBI taxonomy): domain Eukaryota; kingdom Metazoa; phylum Chordata; class Actinopteri; order Salmoniformes; family Salmonidae; genus Oncorhynchus; species Oncorhynchus tshawytscha. The sequence continues at coordinate 126,260 of NW_024609645.1, forward strand.
AAGGAGATGTTATAGAACATACTATCATAGAAGGAGACGTTATAGAACATACTATCATAGAAGGAGATGTTATAGAACATACTATCATAGAAGGAGACGTTATAGAACATACAATCATAGAAGGATACGTTATAGAACATACTATCATAGAAGGGGACATTATAGAGCATACTATCATAGAAGTAGACGTTATAGAGCATACTCTCATAGAAGGAGACATTATAGAACATAATATCATAGAAGGGGACATTATAGAGCATATTATCATAATAGTAGATGTTATAGAACATACTATCATAGAAGGAGACGTTATAGAACATACTATCATAGAAGGAGATGTTATAGAACATACTATCATAGAAGGAGACGTTATAGAACATACTATCATAGAAGGAGTTGTTATAGAACATACTATCATAGAAGGAGACGTTATAGAACATACTGTCATAGAAGTAGACGTTATAGAACATACTATCATAGAAGGAGACATTATAGAATATACTATCATCGAAGTAGACATTATAGAGCATACTATCATAGAAGGAGACATTATAGAATATACTATCATAGAAGTAGACATTATAGAGCATACTATCATAGAAGGAGACGTTATAGAACATATTATCATAGAAGGAGACATTATAGAACATACTATCATAGAAGGAGGCGTTATAGAATATACTATCATAGAAGTAGATGTTATAGATCATACTCTCTTAAAAGGAGACGCTATGGAACATACTATCATAGAAGGAGACGTTATAGAACATATTATCATAGAAGGAGACATTATAGAACGTACTATCATATAAGGAGACATTATAGAACATACTATCATAGAAGGAGACGTTATAGAACATATTATCATAGACGGAGACATTATAGAACGTACTATCATATAAGGAGACATTATAGAACATACTATCATAGAAGGAGACGTTATAGAACATATTATCATAGAAGGAGACATTATAGAGCATACTATCATAGAAGGAGACGTTATAGAGCATACTATCATAGAAGTAGATGTTATAGAACATACTATCATAGAAGGAGACGTTATAGAACATACTATCATAGAAGGAGACGTTATGGAACATACTATCATAGAAGGAGACGTTATAGAGCATACTATCATAGAAGTAGATGTTATAGAACATACTATCATAGAAGGAGACGTTATAGAACATAATATCATAGAAGGATACGTTACAGAACATACTATCATAGAAGGGGACATTATAGAGCATATTATCATAATAGTAGATGTTATAGAACATACTATCATAGAAGGAGACGTTATAGAACATACTATCATAGAAGTAGACGTTATAGAGCATACTCTCATAGAAGGAGACATTATAGAACATACTATCATAGAAGTAGACATTATAGAGCATACTCTCATAGAAGGAGACATTATAGAACATACTATCATAGAAGGAGACGTTAGAGAACATACTATCATAGAAGTAGACATTATAGAACAAACTGTCATAGTAGTAGACTTTATAGAACATAATATCATAGAAGTAGACGTTATAGAACATACTATCATAGAAGGAGACGTTATAGAACATACTGTCATAGAAGTAGATGTTATAGAACATACTATCATAGAAGGAGACATTATAGAATATACTATCATAGAAGTAGACATTATAGAGCATACTATCATAGAAGGAGGCGTTATAGAATATTCTATCATAGAAGTAGATGTTATAGAGCATACTATCATAGAAGGGGACATTATAGAACATACTATCATAGAAGGAGACGTTATAGAGCATACTATCATAGAAGTAGACATTATAGAGCATACTATCATAGAAGGAGACGTTATAGAACATATTATCATAGAAGGAGACATTATAGAACATACTATCATAGAAGGAGGCGTTATAGAATATACTATCATAGAAGTAGATGTTATAGATCATACTCTCTTAAAAGGAGACGCTATGGAACATACTATCATAGAAGGAGACGTTATAGAACATACTATCATAGAATGAGACGTTATGGAACATACTATCATAGGAGATGTTATAGAACATACTATCATAGAAGGAGACGTTATAGAACATACTATCATAGAAGGAGATGTTATAGAACATACTATCATAGAAGGAGACGTTATAGAACATACTATCATAGAAGGAGACGTTATAGAACATATTATCATAGAAGGAGACATTATAGAGCATACTATCATAGAAGGAGACGTTAAAGAACATATTATCATAGAAGGAGACATTATAGAACATACTATCATAGAAGGAGGCGTTATAGAATATACTATCATAGAAGTAGACATTATAGAGCATACTATCATAGAAGGAGACATTATAGAACATACTATCATAGAAGGAGGCGTTATACAATATACTATCATAGAAGGAGACATTATAGAACATACTATCATAGAAGGAGACATTATAGAACATACTATCATAGAAGGAGGCGTTATAGAATATTCTATCATAGAAGTAGATGTTATAGAACATACTATCATAGAAGGAGACGTTATAGAACATACTATCATAGAAGTAGACGTTATAGAGCATACTCTCATAGAAGGAGACGTGAAAGAACATACTATCATAGAAGGAGACGTTATAGAACATACTATCATAGGAGACGTTATAGAACATACTATCATAGAAGGAGACGTTATGGAACATACTATCATAGAAGGAGACGTTATAGAGCATACTATCATAGAAGTAGATGTTATAGAACATACTATCATAGAAGGAGACGTTATGGAACATACTATCATAGAAGGAGGCGTTATAGAATATACTATCATAGAAGTAGACATTATAGAGCATACTATCATAGAAGGAGGCGTTATAGAATATTCTATCATAGAAGTAGATGTTATAGAGCATACTATCATAGAAGGTGACATTATAGAACATACTATCATAGAAGGAGACGTTATAGAGCATACTATCATAGAAGGAGACGTTATAGAACATACTATCATAGAAGGAGACGTTATAGAACATACTATCATAGAAGTAGACGTTATAGAGCATACTCTCATAGAAGGAGACATTATGGAACATGCTATCATAGAAGGGGACGTTATAGAACATACTATCATAGAAGGAGACTTTATAGAGCATACTATCATAGTAGTAGATGTTATAGAACATACTATCATAGAAGGAGACTTTATAGAGCATACTATCATAGTAGTAGATGTTATAGAACATACTATCATAGAATGAGACGTTATGGAACATACTATCATAGGAGACGTTATAGAACATACTATCATAGAAGGAGACGTTATAGAACATACTATCATAGAAGGATACGTTATAGAACATACTATCATAGAAGGGGACATTATAGAGCATACTATCATAGAAGTAGACGTTATAGAGCATACTCTCATAGAAGGAGACATTATAGAACATACTATCATAGAAGGGGACATTATAGAGCATATTATCATAATAGTAGATGTTATAGAACATACTATCATAGAAGGAGACGTTATAGAACATACTATCATAGAAGGAGATGTTATAGAACATACTATCATAGAAGGAGACGTTATAGAACATATTATCATAGAAGGAGACATTATAGAACGTACTATCATATAAGGAGACATTATAGAACATACTATCATAGAAGGAGACGTTATAGAACATATTATCATAGAAGGAGACATTATGGAACATACTATCATAGAAGGGGACGTTATAGAACATACTATCATAGAAGGAGACTTTATAGAGCATACTATCATAGTAGTAGATGTTATAGAACATACTATCATAGAATGAGACGTTATGGAACATACAATCATAGAAGGAGACGTTATAGAACATACTATCATAGAAGGGGACATTATAGAGCATACTATCATAGAAGTAGACGTTATAGAGCATACTCTCATAGAAGGAGACATTATAGAACATACTATCATAGAAGGGGACATTATAGAGCATATTATCATAATAGTAGATGTTATAGAACATACTATCATAGAAGGAGATGTTATAGAACATACTATCATAGAAGGAGACGTTATAGAGCATATTATCATAATAGTAGATGTTATAGAACATACTATCATAGAAGGAGACGTTATAGAACATACTATCATAGAAGTAGACGTTATAGAGCATAGTCTCATAGAAGGAGACATTATAGAACATACTATCATAGAAGTAGACATTATAGAGCATACTCTCATAGAAGGAGACATTATAGAACATACTATCATAGAAGGAGACGTTAGAGAACATACTATCATAGAAGTAGACATTATAGAACAAACTGTCATAGTAGTAGACTTTATAGAACATAATATCATAGAAGTAGACGTTATAGAACATACTATCATAGAAGGAGACGTTATAGAACATACTGTCATAGAAGTAGGCGTTATAGAACATACTATCATAGAAGGAGACATTATAGAATATACTATCATAGAAGTAGACATTATAGAGCATACTATCATAGAAGGAGACGTTATAGAACATATTATCATAGAAGGGGACATTATAGAGCATATTATCATAATAGTAGATGTTATAGAACATACTATCATAGAAGGAGATGTTATAGAACATACTATCATAGAAGGAGACGTTATAGAGCATATTATCATAATAGTAGATGTTATAGAACATACTATCATAGAAGGAGACGTTATAGAACATACTATCATAGAAGTAGACGTTATAGAGCATAGTCTCATAGAAGGAGACATTATAGAACATACTATCATAGAAGTAGACATTATAGAGCATACTCTCATAGAAGGAGACATTATAGAACATACTATCATAGAAGGAGACGTTAGAGAACATACTATCATAGAAGGAGACATTATAGAACATACTATCATAGAAGGAGGCGTTATAGAATATACTATCATAGAAGTAGATGTTATAGATCATACTCTCTTAAAAGGAGACGCTATGGAACATACTATCATAGAAGGAGACGTTATAGAACATATTATCATAGAAGGAGACATTATAGAACGTACTATCATATAAGGAGACATTATAGAACATACTATCATAGAAGGAGACGTTATAGAACATATTATCATAGACGGAGACATTATAGAACGTACTATCATATAAGGAGACATTATAGAACATACTATCATAGAAGGAGACGTTATAGAACATATTATCATAGAAGGAGACATTATAGAGCATACTATCATAGAAGGAGACGTTAAAGAACATATTATCATAGAAGGAGACATTATAGAACATACTATCATAGAAGGAGGCGTTATAGAACATACTATCATAGAAGGAGACGTTATAGAACATACTGTCATAGAAGTAGACGTTATAGAACATACTATCATAGAAGGAGACATTATAGAATATACTATCATAGAAGGAGACATTATAGAACATACTATCATAGAAGGAGACATTATAGAATATACTATCATAGAAGTAGACATTATAGAGCATACTATCATAGAAGGAGACGTTATAGAACATATTATCATAGAAGGAGACATTATAGAATATACTATCATAGAAGTAGACATTATAGAGCATACTATCATAGAAGGAGACATTATAGAACATACTATCATAGAAGGAGACGTTATAGAACATATTATCATAGAAGGAGACATTATAGAATATACTATCATAGAAGTAGACATTATAGAGCATACTATCATAGAAGGAGACATTATAGAATATACTATCATAGAAGTAGACATTATAGAGCATACTATCATAGAAGGAGACGTTATAGAACATATTATCATAGAAGGAGACATTATAGAACATACTATCATAGAAGGAGGCGTTATAGAATATACTATCATAGAAGTAGATGTTATAGATCATACTCTCTTAAAAGGAGACGCTATGGAACATACTATCATAGAAGGAGACGTTATAGAACATATTATCATAGAAGGAGACATTATAGAACGTACTATCATATAAGGAGACATTATAGAACATACTATCATAGAAGCAGACGTTATAGAACATATTATCATAGACGGAGACATTATAGAACGTACTATCATATAAGGAGACATTATAGAACATACTATCATAGAAGGAGACGTTATAGAACATATTATCATAGAAGGAGACATTATAGAGCATACTATCATAGAAGGAGACGTTAAAGAACATATTATCATAGAAGGAGACATTATAGAACATACTATCATAGAAGGAGGCGTTATAGAATATACTATCATAGAAGTAGACATTATAGAGCATACTATCATAGAAGGAGACATTATAGAACATACTATCATAGAAGGAGGCGTTATACAATATACTATCATAGAAGGAGACATTATAGAACATACTATCATAGAAGGAGACATTATAGAACATACTATCATAGAAGGAGACGTTATAGAGCATACTATCATAGAAGGAGACGTGAAAGAACATACTATCATAGAAGGAGACGTTATAGAACATACTATCATAGGAGACGTTATAGAACATACTATCATAGAAGGAGACGTTATGGAACATACTATCATAGAAGGAGACGTTATAGAGCATACTATCATAGAAGTAGATGTTATAGAACATACTATCATAGAAGGAGACGTTATAGAACATACTATCATAGAAGGAGGCGTTATAGAATATACTATCATAGAAGTAGACATTATAGAGCATACTATCATAGAAGGAGGCGTTATAGAATATTCTATCATAGAAGTAGATGTTATAGAGCATACTATCATAGAAGGGGACATTATAGAACATACTATCATAGAAGGAGACGTTATAGAGCATACTATCATAGAAGGAGACGTTATAGAACATACTATCATAGAAGGAGACGTTATAGAACATACTATCATAGAAGTAGACGTTATAGAGCATACTCTCATAGAAGGAGACATTATGGAACATGCTATCATAGAAGGGGACGTTATAGAACATACTATCATAGAAGGAGACTTTATAGAGCATACTATCATAGTAGTAGATGTTATAGAACATACTATCATAGAAGGAGACTTTATAGAGCATACTATCATAGTAGTAGATGTTATAGAACATACTATCATAGAATGAGACGTTATGGAACATACTATCATAGGAGACGTTATAGAACATACTATCATAGAAGGAGACGTTATAGAACATACTATCATAGAAGGATACGTTATAGAACATACTATCATAGAAGGGGACATTATAGAGCATACTATCATAGAAGTAGACGTTATAGAGCATACTCTCATAGAAGGAGACATTATAGAACATACTATCATAGAAGGGGACATTATAGAGCATATTATCATAATAGTAGATGTTATAGAACATACTATCATAGAAGGAGACGTTATAGAACATACTATCATAGAAGGAGATGTTATAGAACATACTATCATAGAAGGAGACGTTATAGAACATATTATCATAGAAGGAGACATTATAGAACGTACTATCATATAAGGAGCATTATAGAACATACTATCATAGAAGGAGACGTTATAGAACATATTATCATAGAAGGAGACGTTATAGAACATATTATCATAGAAGGAGACATTATAGAACGTACTATCATATAAGGAGACATTATAGAACATACTATCATAGTAGTAGATGTTATAGAACATACTATCATAGAATGAGACGTTATGGAACATACAATCATAGAAGGAGACGTTATAGAACATACTATCATAGAAGGAGACTTTATAGAGCATACTATCATAGTAGTAGATGTTATAGAACATACTATCATAGAATGAGACGTTATGGAACATACTATCATAGAAGACGTTATAGAACATACTATCATAGAAGGAGACGTTATAGAACATACAATCATAGAAGGAGACGTTATAGAACATACTATCATAGAAGGGGACATTATAGAGCATACTATCATAGAAGTAGACGTTATAGAGCATACTCTCATAGAAGGAGACATTATAGAACATACTATCATAGAAGGGGACATTATAGAGCATATTATCATAATAGTAGATGTTATAGAACATACTATCATAGAAGGAGATGTTATAGAACATACTATCATAGAAGGAGACGTTATAGAGCATATTATCATAATAGTAGATGTTATAGAACATACTATCATAGAAGGAGACGTTATAGAACATACTATCATAGAAGTAGACGTTATAGAGCATAGTCTCATAGAAGGAGACATTATAGAACATACTATCATAGAAGTAGACATTATAGAGCATACTCTCATAGAAGGAGACGTTATAGAACATACTATCATAGAAGGAGACGTTAGAGAACATACTATCATAGAAGGAGACGTTATAGAACATACTATCATAGAAGGAGATGTTATAGAACATACTATCATAGAAGGAGACGTTACAGAGCATACTATCATAGAAGGGAACATTATAGAACATACTATCATAGAAGGAGACGTTATAGAACATACAATCATAGAAGGATACGTTATAGAACATACTATCATAGAAGGGGACATTATAGAGCATATTATCATAATAGTAGATGTTATAGAACATACTATCATAGAAGGAGACGTTATAGAACATAATATAATAGAAGGAGATGTTATAGAACATACTATCATATAAGTTGATGTTATAGAACATACTATCATAGAAGGAGACGTTATAGAACATACTATCATAGAAGGAGATGTTAGAGAACATACTATCATAGAAGTAGACATTATAGAGCATACTATCATAGAAGGAGACGTTATAGAACATACAATCATAGAAGGAAACGTTATAGAACATACTATCATAGAAGGGGACATTATAGAGCATATTATCATAATAGTAGATGTTATAGAACATACTATCATAGAAGGAGACGTTATAGAACATACTATCATAGAAGGAGACGTTATAGAACAAACTATCTTAGGAGACGTTACAGAACATACTATCATAGAAGGAGACTTTATAGAGCATACTATCATAGTAGTAGATGTTATAGAACATACTATCATAGAAGTAGACGTTATAGAGCATACTTTCATAGAAGGAGACATTTTAGAACATACTATCATAGAAGTAGATGTTATAGAACATACTATCATAGAATGAGACGTTATGGAACATACTATCATATAAGTTGATGTTATAGAACATACTATCATAGAAGGAGACGTTATAGAACATACTATCATAGAAGGAGATGTTAGAGAACATACTATCATAGAAGTAGACATTATAGAGCATACTATCATAGAAGGAGACATTATAGAACATACTATCATAGAAGGAGACGTTATAGAGCATACTATCATAGAAGGAGAGGTTATAGAACATACTATTATAGAAGGAGAGGTTATGTAACATACTATCATAGAAGGAGACGTTATAGAACATACTATCATAGAAGGGGACATTATAGAACATACTATCATAGAAGTAGACATTATAGAGCATACTATCATAGAAGGAGACATTATAGAACATACTATCTTAGAATGAGACGTTATGGAACATACTATCATAGGAGACGTTATAGAACATACTATCATAGAAGGAGATGTTATAGAACATACTATCATAGACGGAGACGTTATAGAGCATACTATCATAGAAGGGGACATTATAGAACATACTATCATAGAAGGGGGCATTATAGAACATACTATCATAGAAGGAGACGTTATAGAGCATACTATCATAGAAGGAGACGTGAAAGAACATACTATCATAGAAGGAGACGTTATAGAACATACTATCATAGGAGACGTTATAGAACATACTATCATAGAAGGAGACGTTATAGAACATACTATCATAGAAGGAGACGTTATAGAGCATACTATCATAGAAGTAGATGTTATAGAACATACTATCATAGAAGGAGACGTTATAGAATATACTATCATAGAAGGAGATGTTATAGAACATATTATCATATAAGTTGATGTTATAGAACATACTATCATAGAAGGAGACGTTATAGAACATACTATCATAGAAGGAGACGTTATAGAACATACTATCATAGAAGGAGACGTTATAGAACATACTATCTTAGGAGACGTTACAGAACATTCTATCATAGAAGGAGACATTATAGAACATACTATCATAGAAGGAGACATTATAGAACATACTATCATAGAAGGAGACGTTATAGAACATACTATCTTAGGAGACGTTACAGAACATACTATCATAGAAGGAGACATTATAGAACATACTATCATAGAAGTAGACGTTATAGAGCATACTCTCATAGAAGGAGACATTATGGAACATACTATCATAGAAGGGGACGTTATAGAACATACTATCATAGAAGGAGGCTTTATAGAGCATACTATCATAGTAGTAGATGTTATAGAACATACTATCATAGAAGTAGACGTTATAGAGCATACTCTCATAGAAGGAGATATTTTAGAACATACTATCATAGAAGTAGATGTTATAGAACATACTATCATAGAATGAGACGTTATGGAACATACTATCATAGGAGACGTTATAGAACATACTATCATAGAAGGAGACGTTAGAGAACATACTATCAAAGAAGGAGATGTTATAGAACATACTATCATAGAAGGAGATGTTATAGAACATACTATCATATAAGTTGATGTTATAGAACATATTATCATAGAAGGAGACGTTATAGAACATACAATCATAGAAGGATACGTTATAGAACATACTATCATAGAAGGAGGCGTTATAGAATATACTATCATAGAAGTAGATGTTATAGATCATACTCTCTTAAAAGGAGACGCTATGGAACATACTATCATAGAAGGAGACGTTATAGAACATATTATCATAGAAGGAGACATTATAGAACGTACTATCATATAAGGAGACATTATAGAACATACTATCATAGAAGCAGACGTTATAGAACATATTATCATAGACGGAGACATTATAGAACGTACTATCATATAAGGAGACATTATAGAACATACTATCATAGAAGGAGACGTTATAGAACATATTATCATAGAAGGAGACATTATAGAGCATACTATCATAGAAGGAGACGTTAAAGAACATATTATCATAGAAGGAGACATTATAGAACATACTATCATAGAAGGAGGCGTTATAGAATATACTATCATAGAAGTAGACATTATAGAGCATACTATCATAGAAGGAGACATTATAGAACATACTATCATAGAAGGAGGCGTTATACAATATACTATCATAGAAGGAGACATTATAGAACATACTATCATAGAAGGAGACATTATAGAACATACTATCATAGAAGGAGACGTTATAGAGCATACTATCATAGAAGGAGACGTGAAAGAACATACTATCATAGAAGGAGACGTTATAGAACATACTATCATAGGAGACGTTATAGAACATACTATCATAGAAGGAGACGTTATGGAACATACTATCATAGAAGGAGACGTTATAGAGCATACTATCATAGAAGTAGATGTTATAGAACATACTATCATAGAAGGAGACGTTATAGAACATACTATCATAGAAGGAGGCGTTATAGAATATACTATCATAGAAGTAGACATTATAGAGCATACTATCATAGAAGGAGGCGTTATAGAATATTCTATCATAGAAGTAGATGTTATAGAGCATACTATCATAGAAGGGGACATTATAGAACATACTATCATAGAAGGAGACGTTATAGAGCATACTATCATAGAAGGAGACGTTATAGAACATACTATCATAGAAGGAGACGTTATAGAACATACTATCATAGAAGTAGACGTTATAGAGCATACTCTCATAGAAGGAGACATTATGGAACATGCTATCATAGAAGGGGACGTTATAGAACATACTATCATAGAAGGAGACTTTATAGAGCATACTATCATAGTAGTAGATGTTATAGAACATACTATCATAGAAGGAGACTTTATAGAGCATACTATCATAGTAGTAGATGTTATAGAACATACTATCATAGAATGAGACGTTATGGAACATACTATCATAGGAGACGTTATAGAACATACTATCATAGAAGGAGACGTTATAGAACATACTATCATAGAAGGATACGTTATAGAACATACTATCATAGAAGGGGACATTATAGAGCATACTATCATAGAAGTAGACGTTATAGAGCATACTCTCATAGAAGGAGACATTATAGAACATACTATCATAGAAGGGGACATTATAGAGCATATTATCATAATAGTAGATGTTATAGAACATACTATCATAGAAGGAGACGTTATAGAACATACTATCATAGAAGGAGATGTTATAGAACATACTATCATAGAAGGAGACGTTATAGAACATATTATCATAGAAGGAGACATTATAGAACGTACTATCATATAAGGAGACATTATAGAACATACTATCATAGAAGGAGACGTTATAGAACATATTATCATAGAAGGAGACGTTATAGAACATATTATCATAGAAGGAGACATTATAGAACGTACTATCATATAAGGAGACATTATAGAACATACTATCATAGTAGTAGATGTTATAGAACATACTATCATAGAATGAGACGTTATGGAACATACAATCATAGAAGGAGACGTTATAGAACATACTATCATAGAAGGAGACTTTATAGAGCATACTATCATAGTAGTAGATGTTATAGAACATACTATCATAGAATGAGACGTTATGGAACATACTATCATAGAAGACGTTATAGAACATACTATCATAGAAGGAGACGTTATAGAACATACAATCATAGAAGGAGACGTTATAGAACATACTATCATAGAAGGGGACATTATAGAGCATACTATCATAGAAGTAGACGTTATAGAGCATACTCTCATAGAAGGAGACATTATAGAACATACTATCATAGAAGGGGACATTATAGAGCATATTATCATAATAGTAGATGTTATAGAACATACTATCATAGAAGGAGATGTTATAGAACATACTATCATAGAAGGAGACGTTATAGAGCATATTATCATAATAGTAGATGTTATAGAACATACTATCATAGAAGGAGACGTTATAGAACATACTATCATAGAAGTAGACGTTATAGAGCATAGTCTCATAGAAGGAGACATTATAGAACATACTATCATAGAAGTAGACATTATAGAGCATACTCTCATAGAAGGAGACGTTATAGAACATACTATCATAGAAGGAGACGTTAGAGAACATACTATCATAGAAGGAGACGTTATAGAACATACTATCATAGAAGGAGATGTTATAGAACATACTATCATAGAAGGAGACGTTAAAGAGCATACTATCATAGAAGGGAACATTATAGAACATACTATCATAGAAGGAGACGTTATAGAACATACAATCATAGAAGGATACGTTATAGAACATACTATCATAGAAGGGGACATTATAGAGCATATTATCATAATAGTAGATGTTATAGAACATACTATCATAGAAGGAGACGTTATAGAACATAATATAATAGAAGGAGATGTTATAGAACATACTATCATATAAGTTGATGTTATAGAACATACTATCATAGAAGGAGACGTTATAGAACATACTATCATAGAAGGAGATGTTAGAGAACATACTATCATAGAAGTAGACATTATAGAGCATACTATCATAGAAGGAGACGTTATAGAACATACAATCATAGAAGGAAACGTTATAGAACATACTATCATAGAAGGGGACATTATAGAGCATATTATCATAATAGTAGATGTTATAGAACATACTATCATAGAAGGAGACGTTATAGAACATACTATCATAGAAGGAGACGTTATAGAACAAACTATCTTAGGAGACGTTACAGAACATACTATCATAGAAGGAGACTTTATAGAGCATACTATCATAGTAGTAGATGTTATAGAACATACTATCATAGAAGTAGACGTTATAGAGCATACTTTCATAGAAGGAGACATTTTAGAACATACTATCATAGAAGTAGATGTTATAGAACATACTATCATAGAATGAGACGTTATGGAACATACTATCATATAAGTTGATGTTATAGAACATACTATCATAGAAGGAGACGTTATAGAACATACTATCATAGAAGGAGATGTTAGAGAACATACTATCATAGAAGTAGACATTATAGAGCATACTATCATAGAAGGAGACATTATAGAACATACTATCATAGAAGGAGACGTTATAGAGCATACTATCATAGAAGGAGACGTTATAGAACATACTATTATAGAAGGAGAGGTTATGTAACATACTATCATAGAAGGAGACGTTATAGAACATACTATCATAGAAGGGGACATTATAGAACATACTATCATAGAAGTAGACATTTTAGAACATACTATCATAGAAGTAGATGTTATAGAACATACTATCTTAGAATGAGACGTTATGGAACATACTATCATAGGAGACGTTATAGAACATACTATCATAGAAGGAGATGTTATAGAACATACTATCATAGACGGAGACGTTATAGAGCATACTATCATAGAAGGGGACATTATAGAACATACTATCATAGAAGGGGGCATTATAGAACATACTATCATAGAAGGAGACGTTATAGAGCATACTATCATAGAAGGAGACGTGAAAGAACATACTATCATAGAAGGAGACGTTATAGAACATACTATCATAGGAGACGTTATAGAACATACTATCATAGAAGGAGACGTTATAGAACATACTATCATAGAAGGAGACGTTATAGAGCATACTATCATAGAAGTAGATGTTATAGAACATACTATCATAGAAGGAGACGTTATAGAATATACTATCATAGAAGGAGATGTTATAGAACATATTATCATATAAGTTGATGTTATAGAACATACTATCATAGAAGGAGACGTTATAGAACATACTATCATAGAAGGAGACGTTATAGAACATACTATCATAGAAGGAGACGTTATAGAACATACTATCTTAGGAGACGTTACAGAACATTCTATCATAGAAGGAGACATTATAGAACATACTATCATAGAAGGAGACATTATAGAACATACTATCATAGAAGGAGACGTTATAGAACATACTATCTTAGGAGACGTTACAGAACATACTATCATAGAAGGAGACATTATAGAACATACTATCATAGAAGTAGACGTTATAGAGCATACTCTCATAGAAGGAGACATTATGGAACATACTATCATAGAAGGGGACGTTATAGAACATACTATCATAGAAGGAGACTTTATAGAGCATACTATCATAGTAGTAGATGTTATAGAACATACTATCGTAGAAGTAGACGTTATAGAGCATACTCTCATAGAAGGAGATATTTTAGAACATACTATCATAGAAGTAGATGTTATAGAACATACTATCATAGAATGAGACGTTATGGAACATACTATCATAGGAGACGTTATAGAACATACTATCATAGAAGGAGACGTTAGAGAACATACTATCAAAGAAGGAGATGTTATAGAACATACTATCATAGAAGGAGATGTTATAGAACATACTATCATATAAGTTGATGTTATAGAACATATTATCATAGAAGGAGACGTTATAGAACATACAATCATAGAAGGATACGTTATAGAACATACTATCATAGAAGGGGACATTATAGAGCATATTATCATAATAGTAGATGTTATAGAACATACTATCATAGAAGGAGTGGTTATAGAACATACTATCATAGAAGGAGATGTTATAGAACATACTATCATATAAGTTGATGTTATAGAACATACTATCATAGAAGGAGACGTTATAGAACATACTATCATAGAAGGAGACGTTATAGAGCATACTATCATAGAAGGGGACATTATAGAACATACTATCATAGAAGGAGACGTTATAGAGCATACTATCATAGAAGTAGACATTATAGAGCATACTATCATAGAAGGAGACGTTATAGAACATATTATCATAGAAGGAGACATTATAGAACATACTATCATAGAAGGAGACATTATAGAACGTACTATCATATAAGGAGACATTATAGAACATACTATCATAGAAGGAGACGTTATAGAACATATTATCATAGACGGAGACATTATAGAACGTACTATCATATAAGGAGACATTATAGAACATACTATCATAGAAGGAGACGTTATAGAACATATTATCATAGAAGGAGACATTATAGAGCATACTATCATAGAAGGAGACGTTAAAGAACATATTATCATAGAAGGAGACATTATAGAACATACTATCATAGAAGGAGGCGTTATAGAATATACTATCATAGAAGTAGACATTATAGAGCATACTATCATAGAAGGAGACATTATAGAACATACTATCATAGAAGGAGGCGTTATACAATATACTATCATAGAAGGAGACATTATAGAACATACTATCATAGAAGGAGACATTATAGAACATACTATCATAGAAGGAGACGTTATAGAGCATACTATCATAGAAGGAGACGTGAAAGAACATACTATCATAGAAGGAGACGTTATAGAACATACTATCATAGGAGACGTTATAGAACATACTATCATAGAAGGAGACGTTATGGAACATACTATCATAGAAGGAGACGTTATAGAGCATACTATCATAGAAGTAGATGTTATAGAACATACTATCATAGAAGGAGACGTTATAGAACATACTATCATAGAAGGAGGCGTTATAGAATATACTATCATAGAAGT
This sequence comes from Oncorhynchus tshawytscha, assembly GCF_018296145.1. Taxonomy (NCBI): domain Eukaryota; kingdom Metazoa; phylum Chordata; class Actinopteri; order Salmoniformes; family Salmonidae; genus Oncorhynchus; species Oncorhynchus tshawytscha. The sequence continues at coordinate 142,877 of NW_024609645.1, forward strand.
AGACATTATAGAGCATACTATCATAGAAGGAGGCGTTATAGAATATTCTATCATAGAAGTAGATGTTATAGAGCATACTATCATAGAAGGGGACATTATAGAACATACTATCATAGAAGGAGACGTTATAGAGCATACTATCATAGAAGGAGACGTTATAGAACATACTATCATAGAAGGAGACGTTATAGAACATACTATCATAGAAGTAGACGTTATAGAGCATACTCTCATAGAAGGAGACATTATGGAACATGCTATCATAGAAGGGGACGTTATAGAACATACTATCATAGAAGGAGACTTTATAGAGCATACTATCATAGTAGTAGATGTTATAGAACATACTATCATAGAATGAGACGTTATGGAACATACTATCATAGGAGACGTTATAGAACATACTATCATAGAAGGAGACGTTATAGAACATACTATCATAGAAGGATACGTTATAGAACATACTATCATAGAAGGGGACATTATAGAGCATACTATCATAGAAGTAGACGTTATAGAGCATACTCTCATAGAAGGAGACATTATAGAACATACTATCATAGAAGGGGACATTATAGAGCATATTATCATAATAGTAGATGTTATAGAACATACTATCATAGAAGGAGACGTTATAGAACATACTATCATAGAAGGAGATGTTATAGAACATACTATCATAGAAGGAGACGTTATAGAACATATTATCATAGAAGGAGACATTATAGAACGTACTATCATATAAGGAGACATTATAGAACATACTATCATAGAAGGAGACGTTATAGAACATATTATCATAGAAGGAGACGTTATAGAACATATTATCATAGAAGGAGACATTATAGAACGTACTATCATATAAGGAGACATTATAGAACATACTATCATAGTAGTAGATGTTATAGAACATACTATCATAGAATGAGACGTTATGGAACATACAATCATAGAAGGAGACGTTATAGAACATACTATCATAGAAGGAGACTTTATAGAGCATACTATCATAGTAGTAGATGTTATAGAACATACTATCATAGAATGAGACGTTATGGAACATACTATCATAGAAGACGTTATAGAACATACTATCATAGAAGGAGACGTTATAGAACATACAATCATAGAAGGAGACGTTATAGAACATACTATCATAGAAGGGGACATTATAGAGCATACTATCATAGAAGTAGACGTTATAGAGCATACTCTCATAGAAGGAGACATTATAGAACATACTATCATAGAAGGGGACATTATAGAGCATATTATCATAATAGTAGATGTTATAGAACATACTATCATAGAAGGAGATGTTATAGAACATACTATCATAGAAGGAGACGTTATAGAGCATATTATCATAATAGTAGATGTTATAGAACATACTATCATAGAAGGAGACGTTATAGAACATACTATCATAGAAGTAGACGTTATAGAGCATAGTCTCATAGAAGGAGACATTATAGAACATACTATCATAGAAGTAGACATTATAGAGCATACTCTCATAGAAGGAGACGTTATAGAACATACTATCATAGAAGGAGACGTTAGAGAACATACTATCATAGAAGGAGACGTTATAGAACATACTATCATAGAAGGAGATGTTATAGAACATACTATCATAGAAGGAGACGTTACAGAGCATACTATCATAGAAGGGAACATTATAGAACATACTATCATAGAAGGAGACGTTATAGAACATACAATCATAGAAGGATACGTTATAGAACATACTATCATAGAAGGGGACATTATAGAGCATATTATCATAATAGTAGATGTTATAGAACATACTATCATAGAAGGAGACGTTATAGAACATAATAATAGAAGGAGATGTTATAGAACATACTATCATATAAGTTGATGTTATAGAACATACTATCATAGAAGGAGACGTTATAGAACATACTATCATAGAAGGAGATGTTAGAGAACATACTATCATAGAAGTAGACATTATAGAGCATACTATCATAGAAGGAGACGTTATAGAACATACAATCATAGAAGGAAACGTTATAGAACATACTATCATAGAAGGGGACATTATAGAGCATATTATCATAATAGTAGATGTTATAGAACATACTATCATAGAAGGAGACGTTATAGAACATACTATCATAGAAGGAGACGTTATAGAACAAACTATCTTAGGAGACGTTACAGAACATACTATCATAGAAGGAGACTTTATAGAGCATACTATCATAGTAGTAGATGTTATAGAACATACTTTCATAGAAGTAGACGTTATAGAGCATACTTTCATAGAAGGAGACATTTTAGAACATACTATCATAGAAGTAGATGTTATAGAACATACTATCATAGAATGAGACGTTATGGAACATACTATCATATAAGTTGATGTTATAGAACATACTATCATAGAAGGAGACGTTATAGAACATACTATCATAGAAGGAGATGTTAGAGAACATACTATCATAGAAGTAGACATTATAGAGCATACTATCATAGAAGGAGACATTATAGAACATACTATCATAGAAGGAGACGTTATAGAGCATACTATCATAGAAGGAGAGGTTATAGAACATACTATTATAGAAGGAGAGGTTATGTAACATACTATCATAGAAGGAGACGTTATAGAACATACTATCATAGAAGGGGACATTATAGAGCATATTATCATAATAGTAGAAGTTATAGAACATACTATCATAGAAGGAGATGTTATAGAACATACTATCATAGAAGGAGACGTTATAGAACATACTATCATAGAAGGAGACGTTATAGAACATACTATCTTAGGAGACGTTACAGAACATTCTATCATAGAAGGAGACATTATAGAACATACTATCATAGAAGGAGATGTTATAGAACATACTATCATAGAAGGAGACGTTATAGAACATACTATCATAGAAGGAGACGTTATAGAACAAACTATCTTAGGAGACGTTACAGAACATACTATCATAGAAGGAGACTTTATAGAGCATACTATCATAGTAGTAGATGTTATAGAACATACTATCATAGAAGTAGACGTTATAGAGGATACTCTCATAGAAGGAGACATTTTAGAACATACTATCATAGAAGTAGATGTTATAGAACATACTATCATAGAATGAGACGTTATGGAACATACTATCATAGGAGACGTTATAGAACATACTATCTTAGGAGACGTTACAGAACATTCTATCATAGAAGGAGACATTATAGAACATACTATCATAGAAGGAGATGTTATAGAACATACTATCATAGAAGTAGACGTTATAGAGCATACTCTCATAGAAGGAGACATTATGGAACATACTATCATAGAAGGGGACGTTATAGAACATACTATCATAGAAGGAGACTTTATAGAGCATACTATCATAGTAGTAGATGTTATAGAACATACTATCATAGAAGTAGACGTTATAGAGCATACTCTCATAGAAGGAGACATTTTAGAACATACTATCATAGAAGTAGATGTTATAGAACATACTATCTTAGAATGAGACGTTATGGAACATACTATCATAGGAGACGTTATAGAACATACTATCATAGAAGGAGATGTTATAGAACATACTATCATAGACGGAGACGTTATAGAGCATACTATCATAGAAGGGGACATTATAGAACATACTATCATAGAAGGGGGCATTATAGAACATACTATCATAGGAGACGTTATAGAACATACTATCATAGAAGGAGACGTTATAGAACATACTATCATAGAAGGAGACGTTATAGAGCATACTATCATAGAAGTAGATGTTATAGAACATACTATCATAGAAGGAGACGTTATAGAATATACTATCATAGAAGGAGATGTTATAGAACATATTATCATATAAGTTGATGTTATAGAACATACTATCATAGAAGGAGACGTTATAGAACATACTATCATAGAAGGAGACGTTATAGAACATACTATCATAGAAGGAGACGTTATAGAACATACTATCTTAGGAGACGTTACAGAACATTCTATCATAGAAGGAGACATTATAGAACATACTATCATAGAAGGAGATGTTATAGAACATACTATCATAGAAGGAGACGTTATAGAACATACTATCTTAGGAGACGTTACAGAACATACTATCATAGAAGGAGACATTATAGAACATACTATCATAGAAGTAGACGTTATAGAGCATACTCTCATAGAAGGAGACATTATGGAACATACTATCATAGAAGGGGACGTTATAGAACATACTATCATAGAAGGAGGCTTTATAGAGCATACTATCATAGTAGTAGATGTTATAGAACATACTATCATAGAAGTAGACGTTATAGAGCATACTCTCATAGAAGGAGATATTTTAGAACATACTATCATAGAAGTAGATGTTATAGAACATACTATCATAGAATGAGACGTTATGGAACATACTATCATAGGAGACGTTATAGAACATACTATCATAGAAGGAGACGTTAGAGAACATACTATCATAGAAGGAGATGTTATAGAACATACTATCATAGAAGGAGATGTTATAGAACATACTATCATATAAGTTGATGTTATAGAACATATTATCATAGAAGGAGACGTTATAGAACATACAATCATAGAAGGATACGTTATAGAACATACTATCATAGAAGGGGACATTATAGAGCATATTATCATAATAGTAGATGTTATAGAACATACTATCATAGAAGGAGTGGTTATAGAACATACTATCATAGAAGGAGATGTTATAGAACATACTATCATATAAGTTGATGTTATAGAACATACTATCATAGAAGGAGACGTTATAGAACATACTATCATAGAAGGAGACGTTAGAGAACATACTATCATAGAAGTAGACATTATAGAGCATACTATCATAGAAGGAGACGTTATAGAACATATTATCATAGAAGGATACGTTATAGAACATACTATCATAGAAGTAGATGTTATAGAGCATACTATCATAGACGGGGACATTATAGAACATACTATCATAGAAGGAGACGTTAGAGAACATACTATCATAGAAGTAGACATTATAGAGCATACTATCATAGAAGGAGACGTTATAGAACATATTATCATAGAAGGAGACATTATAGAACATACTATCATAGAAGGAGGCGTTATAGAATATACTATCATAGAAGTAGACATTATAGAGCATACTATCATAGAAGGAGATGTTATAGAACATATTATCATAGAAGGAGGCATTATAGAACATACTATCATAGAAGGAGGCGTTATAGAACATACTATCATAGAAGGAGACGTTATAGAACATACAATCATAGAAGGATACGTTATAGAACATACTATCATAGAAGGGGACATTATAGAGCATATTATCATAATAGTAGATGTTATAGAACATACTATCATAGAAGGAGACGTTATAGAACATACTATCATAGAAGGAGATGTTATAGAACATACTATCATAGAAGGAGACGTTATAGAACATACTATCATATAAGTTGATGTTATAGAACATATTATCATAGAAGGAGACGTTATAGAACATACAATCATAGAAGGATACGTTATAGAACATACTATCATAGAAGGGGACATTTTAGAGCATATTATCATAATAGTAGATGTTATAGAACATACTATCATAGAAGGAGACGTTATAGAACATACTATCATAGAAGGAGATGTTATAGAACATACTATCATATAAGTTGATGTTATAGAACATACTATCATAGAAGGAGACGTTATAGAACATACTATCATAGAAGGAGACGTTAGAGAACATACTATCATAGAAGTAGACATTATAGAGCATACTATCATAGAAGGAGACGTTATAGAACATATTATCATAGAAGGATACGTTATAGAACATACTATCATAGAAGGAGGCGTTATAGAATATACTATCATAGAAGTAGACATTATAGAGCATACTATCATAGAAGGAGATGTTATAGAACATATTATCATAGAAGGAGACATTATAGAACATACTATCATAGAAGGAGGCGTTATAGAATATACTATCATAGAAGGAGACGTTATAGAACATACTATCATAGAAGGAGACGTTATAGAACATACAATCATAGAAGGAGACATTATAGAACATACTATTATAGAAGGAGAGGTTATGTGACATACTATCATAGAAGGATACGGTTTGGAACATACTATCATAGAATGAGACGTTATAGAACATATTATCATAGAAGGAGACATTATAGAACGTACTATCATAGAAGGGGACATTATAGAGCATACTATCATAGAAGTAGACGTTATAGAGCATACTCTCATAGAAGGAGACATTATAGAACATACTATCATAGAAGGGGACATTATAGAGCATATTATCATAATAGTAGATGTTATAGAACATACTATCATAGAAGGAGACGTTATAGAACATACTATCATAGAAGGAGATGTTATAGAACATACTATCATAGAAGGAGACGTTACAGAGCATTCTATTACGTTACAGAGCATCTACTTCTATTATAGTATCTTCTATAACATCTACTTCTATGATAGTATGTTCTATAACGTCCCCATCTCTGATAGTATGTTCTAAAATGTCTCCTTCTATGATAGAAGGAGAGGTTATGTGACATACTATCATAGAAGGATACGGTTTGGAACATACTATCATAGAATGAGACGTTATAGAACATATTATCATAGAAGTAGATGTTATAGAGCATACTATCATAGAAGGGGACATTATAGAACATACTATCATAGAAGGAGACGTTATAGAACATACTCTCTTAGAAGCAGACGCTATGGAACATACTATCATAGAAGGAGACGTTATAGAACATACTATCAAAAAGGAGACGTTATAGAACATACTATCATAGGAGACGTTATAGAACATACTATCATAGAAGGAGACGTTATGGAACATACTATCATAGAAGGATACGTTATAGAACATACTATCATAGAAGGAGACGTTATAGAACATACTATCATAGAAGGAGATGTTATAGAACATACTATCATATAAGTTGATGTTATAGAACATACTATCATAGAATTTTAAGATTTTTAATTTTTCACATTCAATTAACCTTCGCTGGTGTTTGTACTGGCAACAATATTTGGTGTGTTATTTGGTTGGGATTGGGGA